>NW_027101204.1:0-27423 GCF_029633855.1 Hoplias malabaricus
ATATGCTGAGTGATGTGGTGGAAAGGGAGACCCATCCAACACACCCAAAGAGAGAGAGGACCCCTAGATACAGATGGCTTTGGCATTACTGTGGCATTGAGTTTACTGTTTCACAGTTTCACAACAGCTATACTTAGACAGCCCCCTTTTATACATGTTTATATATAAGTGTCTCAAAATATGTCAGAATCTACATATAAAAGTTTGTGTAGAGGTTACAGAGCAACTCCTGACAGTTTGAGGTGAGCGTGAGAGAAATGATCCCAAATGTCAGGGTATAAATTAGCATTATTTTTTGGCTTAGCCCATTAGCACAAGTGCAGTGGGTACGAAAAAACAATACCAATTGCACAATGATTTTAGCCACCTCTCCACACACCAATCTATGGGAAATATCAATGGGAAATAAATGCTCAGAGACCCTACCACATTTCACACATATATACATCACAGTACTGAACGAAAATGCTAACTTTAATCTCCTATCTATAAAGAATCTTCTTTGTGCAGTTAACACCCACTTCAGGAAGCGCATCTGCTTCTTTGTTTTATATATTTGTGAATATATGAGAGACTATCAGCTGAGATCTAACAGTATCCAAATAAAAATCTGCCTGAACATTTGAGTTGCTGCATCAGACACTACGCCTGGGTTTAGTCTCAGTCTAGTAAACATCCTTAAAAGCTCCAAAGCTGAACTAAAACGGTGTGACAGAGAGAGAGAGAGAGAGAGAGAGAGAGAGAGAGAGAGAGAGAGAGAGAGAGTTAAGACGTATTTAATCGGTCTGCTGAAGGGATTAACAGCTTTAGTAGCACTATATGAACACTTCTGGAATCCATAAATTTTGGCTGAGAAAAGCAAGGCTGTATCTCAATGTGTTCTCGTGTGATCCAAAAAATCCCATCATTCACTGCGGCATCACCTCTTGAGGTGGCTTCTCAATAATAAGTCCATTCTTTGTGTTCATGGTATTGAGGAACAGCCCAACTTTATATATTTGTCTGTGCAGTTTAGATTTAGCATTGTTTCCTCGTGAAGCTGCTAATCTCTTAGGCAAAAAAATGCTTTCAAATTTCTGTAGACAATAGGGTTTATTCTGAAAATATTAATATTAATAGAGAAGATACTCCCATTGGATGCAGTAATAGCATCTACCCTTCTTGGATGGTTTTACACAACTCTGTGAGGATTTGATAGCATTCAGCCACATACATATTAGTCAGGTCTGTTATTGATTTTAGATGATTAGTTCTTGGTCACAAATACCTCTCACAAATGAATTAAACGAGACATCACTCCAAAGAATACAGTCCCACAGTTCAATACTAGTGCTCCTTACACTGTTCTGGCAGACTCTTTGAATTGAACCTTGGTGACTTTAGGCTCCAGTGCCTCTCATTTAGTTTCATAATGCTTTTCTGTAAAGAATATACAAGCTGTGTGTGCACAACTCAATGTCTGTGTTTGGTGGGTATCATTTAGGAGCTGTTTTCACTCAGTATAGCTTTAGGGTACATTAGGGTACTAACTTTGGTGAAACAAATAGTGAAAGAAATGACTTTTGTCTCCAGTGCAGCTCCTGTGGAGGTGATTCGTCATTTTAACTTCAAGAAACTTGTTTGTCAGTGCTAAGCTGGTCACTTTGAGCCCTTATCTCAAAACCCCTGATAAACTGGCTATTTCTGCTGGCAACATAACTAACCTGTGTGTGTGTGTGTGTGTGTGTGTGTGTGTACAGGTGCTCATAATGTAAGCAGAGCTACAGGTTCATGTGTGAGACACAGTCAGGTGTGGACCGATAACTACATGTGAGGAGTGAAAATTAAAAAATATATAAACTCAGTGTTGAGAACCCTATCCTGATTTTCCAGGTAGATATTCCCAGCAGTTGGAGGGGTTTTTTCCCCCCAGAATTTTCCTCGTTTGAGTTTCGAAATTCTTAGTTTGTAGATCTAGTAAAATGCAGTAAAAATCACTCCTAATCACGATGCTAGCAAACTGGGAGAATTGCCACCAAGACAACATCATAAGAGCTAACTACATTTTGAAGAGAATACTACTCTGCTAATCTGTTTTCATTGCTCAGCACGCTTGCAGGAGAAAAATACTCTCTACTCCTTTTTCATCAGCTCATATTTGGAAGAGAATGTTAATAGCTAATTTTTTACATCAGCTCAACTGAGTTGAAGGAGAACTTCCCAGTCCTGGTAGCTAATAGGCTACTAGGCAACTGCATTGACCAACCTTGTGCTGGGTAATAGGGAAAGGGAGGGCCATCCTGTACACCTAGAGACCAGTTATGCTATCTTGGATTCCCAGGCTCAGCTGAAAATGTGAAATCTACATTACACTGTATTTGCATCTTACACCTGCAAAGCATCTAACTCACTATAAAGATGATTTCATCTCCTCACTCAGCTGCTAATAACTAGTTTTTATTGAACATGGCTGGACTAAAATAAGTCATGCTAAAGTGCTAGGCTAACTCTAGGGCTCAAGGAAGCAAGAAAGATGTGTATAATACCACAAAAATGTCCATTTTTATACGTTAGGGTTCCACACTAGCCTTGCTTATTAGAGTATATGCTAACTAGCTTTTCTCCCTGGAGGATGTTATGTTAGAATAGTTTCTTATTACAACTATCTTGTGTATTTTAAGCTCTGCTAGCATGTTTGTTTGGAGCTCACACTATCGTGTTTGAAAAGATAACTGCTGTAGGCAGGGAAGATATTTCATTGCTTTGCTTTAAACAATGTTTTTTCACTGTGTATTTGAACTGTGCTGGATTCATGTTTTTATAACTTGGATTAAGGCCTATGCCAAAAACACATTGGTTTAATTTTAAAATTAAACCAGAAACCAATCAGTTTAATTTGGATTCATGGCATCTGACAAATACTCCTGTTCAGAGCGACTTACAGTTTTAAACATGTTGTAGAGGGAATCAGAAATGCGAAATGAAATACATTTCTATGTTACCTACAACCTAGAAATAAATTAACGGCAACTGTGTGTGTTTTTCAGTGGTGGATCTCCTGCATTGGCGTGATGTTAGGCAGTCTGGCCTGCTCTTCGGCAGTGTGCTGCTTCTGCTGTTTTCGCTGACTCAGTTTAGCGTGGTCAGCGTGGTGGCCTACCTCGCTCTGGCCACGCTCTCAGCCACCATCAGCTTCAGAGTTTATAAATCAGTGCTGCAGGCTGTACAGAAAACCGATGAGGGACACCCCTTTAAGTAAGTATCTAAGAAAACCTCAGCAAGTGGTCACATACATTTGTTAAAAAAAAATAAATAATAATAATATATATATATATATGTATATATATACAATGTATACAAATTTTGAACTTCTATTCATCACCATATTAAAGTAGACTCTCAGACATAGTTGTGTGGTTCTGGAGATTTGCTTATTATTAAAACAGAATACATACAACCATCACTGATATTTACCCACCTACGTAATTCCCCTTATTTTAATCCAAATATATACAATCAACTAAGAAATGTTTGTTGTGAAATTTAGATTTAGCACTAGGCTAATGTAGCTAGCAATGGAAGATTTTAGCCTAGCAATTAGCATGGTGCTAACTGCGTACATAAATCATCACACACTCGTCACTAGCTGTGTGGAATTGTTAAGTAATACCAAGCAGATTTTGATCCCAGGTGATGCCTCAGGAATTTAAATCTTTGTGTATGTGTTTCAGGGCGTATCTGGAGGTGGAAATTTCTCTCTCTCCAGAGCAGATCAGTAAGTACGTGGAGAAAGTGCAGTTGTATATTAACTATACACTGAAAGAACTGCGTAGGCTTTTCTTGGTTCAGGACCTGGTCGACTCCATAAAGGTGAGAATTGTTTGATATTCCGACCAACTACAAAGTCAGAAATACTAAATGATGTTATATTATCACATCCTCTACTTACAACGACAAATGGATTGAGAGTGTATTAATGAGCTTGTCAGAAATAGTTCATATAAAATGAAAGCATGACTTTGCTATATATATTCTGGACAATTCTATATTTATATTTCTGGATATTACTGATGAAAATAAGTGGTGAAATCCTCTACACGTTTTTATGTGTGTAGTTTGCAGTGCTGATGTGGTTGCTGACCTATGTTGGCGCTCTCTTTAACGGCCTGACTCTGCTTATCCTGGGTAAGAAAACACAACACAGTACACAGCTCTGTATTTCTGACCAGTTTTATGCCACAAATTGTTTTTCCAGTGCAGTTATTAAATATACATTGAGATACTGTAAGGGTCCAGATACAGTTTGGACCCATCTCACTGAATAGATGTTTCCAGTATCATCTTGGATTTATTCAAGTGTAAAATTGAATGGTTAATAATTAATTCCATGAATTTAGCAAAATATATAAAAAACTAAAAGTGGATTTGCTGCTTTCTAGAGAAACTTAGGAAATTTAATGTAATAACTTTCTGTGAAGAGCTTTCAGAAGTTGGACATCTGGTTCCATTCATAACCACTTTGAACTGTGAACTGTTCTCATTTAAGGAAACTCTAAAATGGAGCACTCTCAGACATTTTGTGTACATCTTCACAAGTGCTACTTCATTCCTCAGAGATTTTACTGTCATGCACTTGTCATATTTACTATAATAAAAAGCATTCTGAGTAATTGTATCCTTATTTTAACTGGTGTGGTAGCAGCCACAGGTTTGGGCAATTCACTACCTAAGTCAATGATTAACTAACACACAAACATAAACACACACGGTTTTCGATCAGACCGTTATGACCTAAAGCAGTTTGTGATGAAATCAAAAGTGTTTTTGACACAAATATTCCCTTTATCTGTTTTCTTCAGCGGTGGTGTCCATGTTCTCCATGCCTGTGGTCTATGAGAAATATCAGGTATGAGATCTAAGCACACATAATGTGCACAATTGCGTATCATTTCCATAAAAAGCATTAAATAAATTATACAATTAGAAGCAACTACACAGTCTAAAGTCACCATAATCAATGAAATTCTAGGGCTAGAGTGCTTTAAATGGGCTGTGGAGCAGTGGATCTATGTTCTCTGGATTGATAAATTTATATCTAATACCTTTGAGATGAGTTGGAGTGGGGTTTGTGATCCAGAACTAAGCATCCACCATCAGTAGTTGATGTAGCAGAATGGGAACACACTCTTGATTAATAACCTTCATTTCATGTAGTGCATAGCGTGTAAAAAGGCACTGTTGAGGATGGATAATGATTAGGTAAACATGAATGCTGACAGTTTTTGTAGTTGATCAAACTTTATTTATAGGTGAACACAGGAAAGAAATAATATGCAGTGAAGTATAGGATACAAGATATTCCTATGGAAGTATCACCCTTTCTGCTTTTATTCATATATGTCCTAATAACTTTCCTCTCATTCTCTTTTTTTTTCAGACACAGATAGACCAGTATCTGGGGCTGGTGAGAACCCAAGTGAACTCAATAATGGGAAAGTAAGTCCTGCATATAAATGTAATCAAAAACAAGCTTCAGGTCTTTTGGAGAGAGAAATTATTATAGAAGCAGCATGGGAGGTCTGTGATTCTACTGTCTTTGGCCATGTCCTCAGGTTTTTGAAAATGCTTTCTAGGGTCGTTTGTGAAATGATGCACTAGCAAAACACTGCTTTTGGGAACATTGACATCACAACTAACTTTCATTTATTGAGCTGCAGAACTGACCTTTTCATAACTGCATTTTTTGAGAATGGTGACATAAACAACCCAACAAAAGCCAGCTGTAGGTTTTCTTTTAGATCTGTTTGAAATACTGAATAATATAAGTTGTCTAAGTTGATGCATGTTGCCATCACAGCGTCACACACATTGTACATCACATGTAGTCTTTTCCCTTCCCGGACTGGCTTTATTTTTTTAAACGGTATATTGAAAACATGTATAGTCGGATTTTCCAAAACATTGGTGTGGATAAAGAACTTTGGAAAACAATCTTTCATTTCTGTATGTTCTGGGTGCACATTGTTCCTTTGGTCCTACCCTGTACCTGTGAGCTTAGGTAGTCGAGTGACAGCTCACAGGTGCATTCCTTTGCTTTGTCCATGTACTCTTTCATCACTGTTCATTTTTGTTGTTACTGTTGTGTCTGTGTTAATATCATGATTTGCACTGTGTTTAATTAACTTTCTATGTTCACCTCAGTCACTAGGTTCACCTATGATTACTCGTCACAGCAGGTGTGAAAGAGAGTTTGTGTTGTTTTTGCAGGATCAGGGAGAAGGTTCCTGGGGCCAAAAGGAAGGATGAGTAATCTCCTCCCATCAACTACCAGTGAAAATGTGATATTGTGAGCCAACAGGACTACAACTAATCCCAGCACATAAGGACCCCAAAGGCCAAGACACCGCCTGTTTAAAAAGAAAAAACAAAAAAACAGAAAAGCTCACATTATGCTAAAATAGTGGCACAACTGTTGAAAAAATCACTGAAATCCCCCGCACTAGTAGTTATGACCGCTAACAAGCTAAATCACTAGAGCAGATCACTGTCATGGGGGGATTTTAAGGCTATAGATAGAACTGAAAAATCATAAATTGCTTTTTTTTCTTTCATTGCTTCTGATTAAAATGCATGAAGTTCAGTCTTGAGTGAGTCTCTCCACTGCTTTTTTCAGCTCTTCCTTTGGCAGTGCTTTTTCTCTGACTGTAAAACGGTGGTGCACACACTAAAATAAAAGCATCATGCCTGTCTAAGTCATTTGAACTAACTGCTTAGTCACCATGTCACTGTAAAGAGTGTTTTACTCTTGGTGTGTATATACATACAAGCATAAACATATTAATATATCAGTCAAATCGTGGGTTTTGTTTTATCCTGTGTTTTAAAAGCACAAAAATAATTTAAAAATGTGTTCACTAAGTGTCGTAACTGTAATTTTTTGCTTTTTGTAAAACTCTAGGGAAGTCTACACACAAGCCGAAGTGGTTTTAGGATTAGTTCCAAGATTGAGAACCATCCAGTGATTAAAACCTGTCCAACTTTGTACTATGTTCAGTTTAGTTTATTCAAAATCAGTGGGACTCTAACTATTTGCACTTGTATTTAATTGATGAATGAATAAAATAAATGTTCCGTAATGTAAAAAGTGTCATGCTGTTGTTTTTTTACATATTAAAAAATGTCTAGAATTAATAATTGCTGGTAGAACATCCAGTGATTTCTATGTTGTATGTCAGCATTAAGCTTATGCTTGTGGTCCCAGTTAAAAATAACTGAAGGCTGTAAAAGACATTAGTCGAAATGTAGAATGTGGTCCAAAAAACTCCAAAACAGTAGTTATACAGATGGCAAAAAAAATATTTTATTTTTTAATGTCAATAAACATTTATTCATACTAAAGATGGACAAATCAGAGTAATATTCTTTGCTGACTGCATACATTAAGATGAGAGAAAGTATAGGTGCAAATTTTCAACCAATCTATCTGCTTAGCTTTTACTATCGGCTTTTGCTTTTTTGTGGCTTGAGTGAAAAAGAGGATTAAAGTGTAAATCAAAAGCTGCTGCAGATTACAAGCTAAATTGTAAATGAGTGTATAAAATTACTCGTTACGAGACAAACCTTGTACACACTAAAACATCTAGACTGATGAGAACATTTGTGGCATGAGAGAAAACAGTGGAAAATTATTTTTTCCTGGTTAATTCCAGGGGGTGGTCTCTAATTCAAAATACTTTAGAGCCTTAAACAATACAAAACAACACAACACACTTTATTAGGAAAAGAAAAACAAAAGAATTCCAATCCAGCATTTTTTTATACTATTTTGAGAACCAAATATGAAATAAGGTGAAGACACAGATTGCTGCTGTTAGTTAACAACAGGAAACAGATAACAGGTAACTCTTATTAAATAACATAAAGGCCACTGGGGCAAGATAATAGAAATAAACAAATACAGAGTCTGATAACGGCAAACCACCAATCAGAACAAGCCACCGGTTGTGGGTTACACCATTTTTAAGGACATCACTACAACACTAAACCATAGCCACAGCATCACATGGCCACAAGCATCACATGTTGAGCAGAGTAACAGGATGCAGCTCGAACAGAACCCCTTTAGTTCTGATGTCATCTTTCTGTACAACCTCCATCTGCTGGGATGGGTCAACCTAACACACACACACACGGTTACATTCCTGAGGCACAACACTGTAAATATTTCTAAAATCTATGGCTGTTACTAGTGTTAAACTGGTACAATACTGATTACCTTTATTTTAACATTTTAAAAGTCCAGACAGAGTAACATTACAAGAATGCACAATATAAATAATAATTAAAGTGTGGTACCTGATTCCATTTCTTTTGTTTGTCATAATAAACAGGAGTGCGATCTTCTCTAACAGGAGTTTTACAGAAGAGCCTAAAACATTGTATATTCTTAGTTTTTTTTTTAAACACAATTATTCTAAAATAATTGCTAAAACTATAGAGAGAATATAAGCAATAGGCCTAAAGTGAATGTTTTAAAACTTCTAAAAACATACATTTTTGAAAGAACTGACAAACGAGGTCAATATCAATAATGCCCTTTAGTACGCGTGGCACTTGTACTGTTATTTTAGGGCTCTAATGATGCAAAAAACTATCATGTTGTTTTCCTTAGGCTGAGCATTGCCTTTCCATTTTATTTTTGCATGTACAGAACTCTCACTTTGTTTCTCTCAATTTTTGCCTGTGGATATAGTCTTCCTGGTCTCCAGAGTATGGGCTGGGCTCAGTCCCTTGGAAAAAAAAGAAGCAGGGGAATGCTGCCCCACACCTTTCCTTACGATGTATAACTAACCTAAGATTTTATTTTAAAGGCTAAGCACCACTTAATGGACCTCCGTGAATATTTCACATTATTGTAGTTACTGACAGATATAAGTATGAATTAAAATGAAAATAGCAGCTTAATTTGCTTTAAAACTGACAATTTTATTAAATTGACGGAAAAACCCGAGCTCGCTACGGAAATTCTTGAACGCGACCGTGACGTCACTGGTGGACAACAGCTGAACAACGCCGCGGTAAAACACCGTTATGACTGACTGTTATGACAGTATCTAGCTAAATAACCAACATTATTCATGACAATAGCCGAGCAATAAGCTAAACTCAAATTTAGAGGTACCGTTATTCTTGTAAATGTGATCGAAGTAGAACTCGAATTCATCCGACACTATAAACCTCCGTAATGCAGCTACGTAGCCGAGTATAATCTGAGCCACCGAGTTTAGCGAGTCAAGCTAACGTTAACTAACACCAACTAAAACAGGTGAAGTGAGTGTCCTTACCCTGTTTACCTCCATGTTACAGAGGCTCTTGAACACCTTTCGTTGGTGTCCTTACATGCCCATATTGTTGGAAAAGCGCCAGTGAAATGAGCTACAGATAACGGAGTGAGCGGATGGTCCTTTCCAAAGTGCCCGTTTAAAGTGGACAAATTTAGTCCATTTTCTAGATATTTTGGGATCTTTGGGCCATTTGTTCACAGATGTCCCACTGTACATTGAATGATTGCAGCCAAAAACAACACACCTTTTCATCATTTTGCATTAAATTAAGTGCAGCTTCTAGAGTTGTTGTCCACCATCTACGTCACAGGCAAGACGCCTATTAGAGTTTCCGAACACCGTTGGGGGGGGGACCAACGGTCTTTTAAACCTTATTCCTTCAATTAGTAAGAAATAACATGTTTTCTGACGATCAATAAACACAAGTTAGGAACTCAAATTCCACTGTATTTATTTGTTTGACACTTTCATATCGCTGGTGCTTAGCCTTTAAAGACAAACAAATTTTTGCATAAATAAATCTGTGTATTTTATACAGCAATTCATTACTAAATCAGTGTGTAAGTACAAAATGTAATAATGGCAGTGAACAGTCAAATAGAAAACATGAATGTTTGAATGAATGTGCATTATTAAGTGAACATTTTCTACAGGGAACAAAAATATAATGACATTATTCTGCCAATTCCCATGCAGAATCTGCACAGGCCACAATTTATATATTATTCCTCCAAATATGTAAATTTATTCAATGTTTAGATGTGTGTTCTTTGTGGCGGATGTGTTCTAAATTTGGGGGAGGGGCATAAACAAACATTTTGGCAGATTACAGAATACAACTAATACTTGATTTTGTTTTACTGCATCTTTTATGTTCTATAAAGGTTCCTCAGAATCCACTGTAATCAAATCTGTGATTATTTATAGAGGTATTGACCTGATGAGTCGTTCTCGAGCATCTTCCTGTAGAGAGCTGATCCTCTCTGGACTGAGGTGGAGGAGACCATTTGGACCTTCACACACCAATCTGTTTATCGCTCCCCTCAGGGCATTTATCTGTACAACACACACAATCAGTCTATCTGAACACTTCTACAGCTTCTGTTAAAGGACAAATAAGGGACATTTTGTCAAATTAAGACATTTTTTTAGTTATCACTAATACACTTTATTATATGGTTTAAAATCATATCGTACACGTATCAATAAGATGTACTCTATAGTTATACACTATAGTTCCAAAATAAAGTGGCTTTGATTGTTATTGTATATAGGGGTGCACACACACACACACACAATTATTTTGATAAATATGAATTATACTACAAAAGCTTGGTTTGTGGAGTTAAGTCCCTAAGGTGTATCTTAATAATTAATGTCTTTTTGCATTCTTAAAATGTTGGCATTTGTTGGTCCCAACATGAAAGACACAACATTACTTTTGTGTGATCTGTGATTCAGCATTGCGTGTCTAGGACACATGATGTCAATCAGTCAGTCACTTACCAATAAAGGACAAAAGCAACAATCAGGCTTCAAACTTGCTATTACTGTTAATATACTTTCATCAATTTCAGTTTTTACACTGGCTCCATCGCACAGACACTACCTCAGTGATGTCCTCGACATCAAACTTCACATCAAATGCTAGCTCGATATCATGCTCGGGGAGCAGAGCCTCCTTGGAGCTGGAGCTGGTCCCAAGGCCACACAATGCTCCAGTAAAGCTGGTTCTCTCTCTATCAGTGCTACAGAAGAAAAACCACATTGTGAATGTGTGTATGCTAATTCAGTGTGATAGTCTTGTCATTACTTTACTGAAATGTAAACATTTTACAATTATAAATTATGATGACCATTCGTGATAAAAAATATTTTCTGTTTTTTGCTAAAATATTAGCCTTTACTGTTTTATTTTCTTGATGCTAAAATGTTCCAATTTAATGGTGAATGAAACAATTACCTGGGTAAGTTAGCAATTACCAAAGGTTTTCTGTAACATGCTAAGTTAAAAAAATGCTTTATAATTGTACTATTTTGGAGATAAGCTGTAACACAGAAAGCAGCAGAGTTAAGTCAGAGTGTTAGAAGTTCTATTTTTGAACGTTACCGTAACTCCATGATCTGGGTGAAGAGCATGGTGATGAGGGCTGGGAGGCCATGGATGTGAGGCATCAGCGTTGTTTCTTTTAGTAAAACACATGAACCTGTACAAACACTCAAATCAGTTACTTTTTAATCAAATCTAACCCACTGTTTCCCTCCCCTTTTAATCAAATCTAGTTCAATTACCTGGAATCATCTAAAATGGAGGTTTTCGAATCCAGAACTTGGACATTGCTTAATATTTTCATCATTACCACCAATTCATAGAAAACCCCCACATGTGCAGTTCAATGCTAGTTGTTGAGAATAGAAACTATATTATATATATATATATATATTGTATTATTATTATCGTTACACTTATATAGCGCCTTTCTAGATACCCAAGGACGCTTTACAATCTACACTGCTCAGAACACTCAATTCACACACACACTGGCGAGAAGCAGCAGCCAAACGCGCACAGCATACTCTCGACCAGAAACGACCGTCCACCTGGAGGACTGCATCGGGCACTAGGATTTCACCCAGGAAAGAGCGCCAATCCATATCTGGGCACACACATTCACTCACACATACACACTCATTAACTCACAAACCAGGACAGTTATTACAGAAGCCAATTCACCTACCCTCCATGTTTTTTTTGGACTGTGGGAGGAAACCGGAGACCCCGGAGGAAACCCACGCAGACACGGGGAGAACGTGGAAACTCCACCCAGATGGGACTTGAACCTAAGATCCCAGCGCTGGGAGGCAAAAGGGCTAAACACCAAGCCACCGTGCCGCCCAGAGAAAAAAAAAAAAAAAAAAAAAAAAAAAATTTATATATATATATTATATATACAGAGTGGCACAGTAGATGTGGGGTTGTGGGTTCCAGCCTCACTCCGAGTGACTCTCTGTGAGGAGTTTGGTGTGTTCTTCCAGTGTCTATGTGGGTTTTCTCCCATGGTCCAAAAAAACAAAATGGTAGATGGATTGGCAACTCAAAAGTATCCATAAGTGTGAGTGTGAGAGTGAATGTACCGCCCTGCGAAGGTGTTCCCTTCCGCCCACTGATTATATATATGAGAAAAAGAGAGGAGTGAGACCTGATGCACTGAGTGAAACCGATCCAGCCACCAGCATCCTCTCATGACTGTCCTGTGGATGATCATTCACCAGCACAGAGTTTATACTGTCTCTCTCTATCACAACAGACCTGGAAACAGTAGGCTAAATTAATACAATTTTACACAGAAGCAGCTTGTGTTGAACAATGAATGCTGTTTGTGTGTATGTGTGTTTCTCACCTGCACAGTGCACCTGCGCTCATGTTGTGGAAAGTGACCTTGTGGGGACTGGAGGGGCCATGCACTGGAACCTGAGAAAAACATGTTACCATTCTACATCAATACTATTTCCATTTAAAGGTAATGAAATGAGAAGCCTGGTGACAGTGAATATGCTGCCTGTAAGAAGCTGAGTGGCAATACCTTGCACTTGGGGGTGCTGCGGCTGGTTTTAGAGAAGGAGAGCAGAAGGGAGTCAATAAGCTGTTTCTCCTCTTCTTTGCGGCTCTGCCAGGAACTGCTGGTGGAATTCGGAGTAAAGGATCCTTCCTTCAGATCCTCATACAGACTCTTCAACATTTCATGGGACTGCTACAGTACACAGTTTAACAAAATAATTACATATTTATTAAATTTCTAATATTTATACATTAATTACAGGAGGTCCTCGGGTTACGTCAGTCCTGAGTTACGATGTTTCGTGGTTACGACACATCTCCTATTTACTGTATAAAGCCTTGTTTCGACTTAAGTGGTTTTGCGTCGTAAACGTTGTAACGCAAACTTCGTGTTTGGTGTGCGCGGCGGAAGAATACACGGCTACGCGGCGGAAGAATACACGGTTACGCGGCTCGGGACCGAGGAGGATAGGTGTTAGGTTAGGATAAGTGCTTACAATATGTTATTTACGTACAGTGTGTACGTATGTTCCGACTTGCACCGAAAATTGGTTTATGACGCGACGTAGGAACGGATCAACATCGTAAGTCGAGGACCCCCTGTATTATTTTGTTAAAAAAATATTCAATTCCTACACATTACAAGAAAATGTACTTTCATCAAAATAAACTGTTCAGTTACAATACATTACTTTTCACCCATTACAAATGTTTTAAACAAAGCTTTTGCAATTAAAACTGAAGAGAATGTGTCACCAGGGGGCACCTGGCAAACTCAAATCTGTTTAGACAAAGCTGAAATTTAAATTTGTCATTCTGCATGAAAGGCTGAGGCATTTTTATTCTCTCAAGCACATGCTTATATTCTAGTAAATACCAGAATCTAAGCACCAAGATATTACAGTGGATCAGAAAAACCCAAGTGTAAGTGCTGCACCATTTATTAGGGAATAAAAAATTTCAAAGAACAATTAATTTTACATGTTTTGAATAAAAATAAGAAGAAGAATAAGACATTAACAACATTTTTAGTTGATCGGTCATTAGTTTAAACTGAAAAGAATATTAAATGACAGGTAAAATGACATGTGTTTCTGTGTGTGCTAAAAGTAACTATGAGGATTTGTAGTAACTAGTGTGAACAGAGTCTTAATCTGAGGCCTGTACAAACACCTGTAGTGTAGATTCACTAACAAAACTGCTGATGCATGTTGTTACCTGGCTCTCAAAGCTCTCAGCTGCATAAAGGGCATGGTCTTCCTTTACCAGCAGGTCGGCCACGCTGACATCACCCGTTTCCAAGGCGACATGGAGGTGGACCCGCATTACGCCATGCAGGATGGAGAAGAGAGTGACGATGAGCGAGCGGCCGCTGACCAGAGTGATAAAACGATTCCTCGCTCGACTGCTCCACTGATCTCCACAAATCATTGATTGAGCTGAGGGACACACACCAGCTATAGCAAACTCCTGAGCCTGAATACACACACACACACACACACGCACACACAAAACACATGAAAAACAGTCACACTAACACGCAGACAAACAGCCAGAAGCCCACAGAAAGCTTTATCAGAGATAATAGATATCCAAGCTATTTATAACAGAACTGAAAGCAACTGAATGAGGCAGTAATACACTTCTTTCACTTTTTTAAATAAGTAACACCCCCAACGTCACCATTTATTCCTTGCAGGAAAAAGCAAAAAAATGCACTTGAAGACATTCTGCATGATTTTTTTTTAAATTCATGTCAGGTTCAGTGTGTAGCAGTTTATAGAAATATTTTCTAAAAAGTACTGTATAAAGTCTTTATTGGAACATGCTTTTGTATTAACTGCCATAGAGACAGCACCTGAAAGGGTGGAGTCAGCAGATCAGCAGGGAGTTCTCTCAGACTGTTACATGGCACCTGGGAGGTGTTCCCAAAGTCCACAAAGAACACCTGAACAAAAACACACACACACACAAAATATGCTTTTATTAGTAGTGTGATCATAGAAAATTGACAGAGTAAAAAGAGCCATCTGTGCAGAGGCTTTTCTGAGGTGCTAGATTCCAGGAATGTTCCAACGCTTTGATTTTTAATGTTTGAATCATTTTAATCAGATCTTTACTCTGTAATATCAAACAAGCCATTATATACAATCTTCTAATTTTGCCACATGTGTTTAAAACACAGTTGGCTACAAGTGGGTGTGGTGTGTGTTACCTCCACATTGCTGCCGAGTATGTGCAGAATTTTGGCTCTGTAGTAGCTGGCAGGTTCAGTCTGTGTGTGTGTGTCACAGAATGGAGCGAGACACAGCAAGTTTGGGTAAAGAGAGACAGACACTGGCTTCAGCGGACGCTGGTTTATCTCTGTGGTCAGCTTCCTTTGTTTCTCCATACTGACCTCATCAGCCTGAAAACCCCAGAAATGACCCACCTCCACCACCTACACAAACACACCCAAAAGAGGCGTGAGTAACATTAGATTACTTATGGAATACATACTGGTTTATTTACAAATTACAATTTCAAAAATGTGCCAACATGTTCCAACGTGGACAGGAGCACATCTCCCACATTGTTACACCACTTTTCATTCTCTCAAAATTAAAGATTATTAGGGGTCTAAAGAAACAAATTGATCCAGGTTTAATTTTTTTGCCATTAATATCTAAAATTCTTCAGTCAAACTGACCTCAGTGATGTTGACGATGAAGACCTGACTGGAGGGAAGTTTCTCTGGCTCAATACTGCTGCTCAAAACTCCAACAGGATATACACTCTGACTCTGAAAATCAACATTCACCCTGAGAGTGAGTGAGAGAGAGAGAGTGTGTGAGTGTGAATGAGAGAGAGAGAGAGAGAGAGAGAGAGAGAGAGAGTGTGAGTGAGTGAGAGAGAGAGAGAGAGAGAGATTGAGAGAGTGAGAGAGAGTGTGAGTGAGTGAGAGAGAGAGAGAGTGAGTGAGAGAGAGAGAGAGAGTAAGAGAGAAAATATATTTTATTATTGTCTTTAAGCTGTGTATTGTGAGTCCCAAACTTTGCGTCTAAAATACATATTTTTCTTTTCTTGTTTTAATCCAGATTTTCTGTTTTGAAATGACTTGTCATTCATCACTGTTTTGTTTATTCCATATTTTTAAGTATCATTAAAAGCAGACGTTTGTGTAGTCCATGTGTGTGTGTGTTTACCGTGCATATTTAAGGTGGGAAATGTTTCTCCCCCCAGCACGAGCCTCCACCTCCTCCACTGGATGGACTTGCAGCTGCAAAGGAATCCTCTGTTGGCACAGGAGCAGAGAGAGAGAAACCTCGGGAAGAACACCAGAACCTCTCAAAGAGGAACGATAGAACTCCAAATATGCTCTGAAACACACACACACACACATTAACAAAGATCAAGGCAAATTATATTTTACAACACAGGATTTCACCGTACGTTGAACAAATGAAAAGGATCCATATATTTTTCTCTTAATTTATTGACGTTTTTGTTCTGGTAAGAAACCAATATATATATAACACTAGAGACCGTAGTCCACCAGTTGCTCTGGAAACTTTGTCTGTCCCCTTTCACCCTGCTCTTCAATGGTCTGACCATTGAAGAACACTGTGAAAAGGGGGCATAAAGTATGCAGAGCAACCAATGAAGTACAGTTTAATTATAAACCAAAATGACACCTGTATGTTCAGCAGAGTCCCTGTCCCCAAGTTTACCTGGAGCCATCAAAGGCAATGGACTTGACCTGGCCACACTGTCTGAACAGAGACTGCAGCTGTTTATAATAGAGGAACGCAAATGGAGGAAGATTACGAACCTAGAGAGAGAGAGAGAGATCACAGAGATATAGAGAGAGAGAGATTAAAAATTAAAGTCTACTTGAGTAGCAACTGTCCAAATCTCAAATTGCTAAAGCTGGATTAAGGAAAAGAACAACATCATTACTTTACTGAAATGCTTTTCTAAATACTTAGCACTAGTCGTGTGTATTTTAAAGTTCAAAAGATGATTATCGTTTTTATCCCACTGGCTTAAGCAAAAAGACTTTAACACCCAACTTCTCAGTGGAACTGGGCATCTGCTCTACAGGACATGAATACAAAAACATTTGTCTGGTACCAGTACAGTGGTTCTGGGGTCGTTTCCAGCAAATTCTTTAGAGGCAAGCTCCTCATCTATTGTTCCCTGGAGGAAGTAGTTTGGGTAGAAAGCTCCAGCAATTACCACCTGCACAGAAGACGATTTATCAAAGCTTATAACTAGAACAATATTTATAGCTTTCAGGTTGACTACATCTTATTTATTTTATTTACATACTGCATATTCTATATTTGTATTATAGAGAACTAAGGCAAACTTTGCTTCCCATTTATTTCTATGTTTTGTCTCTGAGTTCAAGCCAATATTTATTGTATTTATGTATTCATTGTACTTTGAAACTTTGAAATACGTATTTAAAAAAATCCATACTTCAAAAACATATTCATGACGCCTGATTTATATTGGTTTCACTGTAAAATTTCAGTTGTAATCAAAGAGATTTCTCTTACATTCGTTGTGCCCATTTAGAAATGGAAGCTATTGCAATAACAGAAACTTTCAAGATAAATTCAAATTATAAAACAGAAAATTAAACCTTTCCTCATTTGTGTTTCATCGGAGAAGAGAACTAGTTCAGAACACTGCTTGTAACGCTTGAACTCATTCGCATTTTACTGACAGAAAACAGTCAGAAAAGCTAAACGTTTTTTGACTGCGACCTAAATGCACTGTAAAATACACTGAAACATCTTGTGTGTTTTCAAAAGTAATCAGACACATGGTTTTAGTGTTAATAAAAGACAAAATGGACAAATAATCATTTTTATTTACTTAATTTAATGAATCTTAATTTTCTTTACAAATCAATTCTAAAGTGAATACCTGCAATATGAACTTCTGTTTGTGTAAGCTGGTGTAGGCCAGTGGAGAGGAGCTCTCAGTGACGTTCATGTTGAATTGAGTGACCCTCTTCTTCAACTCTTCAAACAGTTCAGCCACCTGTGTCACACACCCACACACAGAGAGAAAAGAATCTTCTTCTAAATGTTTAAACTTTAAAATACATATTAGCTGCTGTCCCAACACCAAACCTGCCACCTTCAAAATTCGTTTGTTCAAAACCTAAAGAACCTTCATAGGTCAAAATAGTTTATTGCACACTTTTGGACCAGTTGTAATATCCATAAACTACTTTTTCCTGTAGATTCATTATGACGGAGACACAAGGACATGTAATGATAAGAATGCTATTTTTTCTTATACTGTTTATAAACACCAATCAGACATAACACGACCACTTCCTTGTTTCTTCGCTCACTCTTCATTCTCTCAGCTTCTCTGACCATACTGGAGCCCTTTGTAGTTCTACAGTTACAGAATGTAGTCTACCTGCCACTCTTCAAACTTTCTCACCCCTTTTATCCTGTTTTTCAAATGATCATGACCCCCACAGGACCATCATAGAACAGGTATGATTTGGGTTGTGGCTAATTCTCAGTGCTGCAGTGGTACTGATGTGGTGGTGTAGCATTAGTGTGCTGCACTGGTATGGTCCTGACCCTCGAAGAACCATTTAAAACAATGAAATATTAAGAGCAATAGACGGACATCAGTTTGCAATTGTAGAACTACAAAATGCTCCTATATGATCAGTGGAGGTGAGAGAATGTATGGTTACTGTAGAAACACCAACAGAAGTGGTTATGGTTGATCGATATACAAAAGAAAGTTACATCTATACGTAAAAACAAGATCTGTTCTGAGAACTCGGGCTAGGTTGGTGAATGGGGTATTGTGTCATGTTATTGTGCTCATAGGTAATCTTTAGCATATGCTGAAAATATAGTTGGTGTATCATAAAAAGCTCACAAGGAACTGGTGGCAATTAAAGTACAATTTATATTTCAACGCCAACCCTACACCGTAGGCTATGCAAGAGCCATTTGGCGTTACGTCGGCATCACTCTGCAAGTTCACCGCCACACCACTAGGGCTGGATCTCAAACATCTTCCTCCACACTATGTAGTACACAATGTAGTGGTGTAGTTGAATTACTTTTATAAACCTTTAAAGTGCACTATTTAGGGAGTAGATCATTGTGTGGGACAGAGCAGAGTTTACATGAGGTGCCAGGAAAGTAGCTAATACAAAACCGGCACAATTTTCCTGTGTCGTATCACTTCTTGGTGAGTTTTTCCTTTCTTCAAATTTTTATTCATCCCTGAAGCCCACATCATGTCTGAGGAAATCTCTCACTATGAATGGAGTTAATGTATCTGTACTTCTTCGGTTCCGCCAATAACCAATGTGTGTCCAACTTCTGACCAATCACAGTCGTTGCGGTCTGTGTTGACGTGATGTGTAGTTACATTTCTGGAGAAAAGGTATCAGGCTGTGGCATAGGGTTCATGTCGATGCGTAGCCTACGGCGTAGGGTTGATGCAGAAGTATAAATTGGGCTTAAATCTCATGCATTTTTTAAATCTCATGTGCCTAAAACTTTTGCACGGTACTCTGTGTGACACTGTATCCTTTTTTTTTTATTAGATTCCTTAATAATCATGGGGTGGCTGGATGCTTTTTACCTCTCTGATTCTTTTGATCTGAATACAGTTCTCTTTGCCCCACTCCAGTTCATCCTAAAACAGTGCATGACAAAAAAAGAAAACTGTTCACTTCTGAATACAATACAGAATACAAAAAAACGGCCTTGTAGTTCCAAACACGATGTTACTGTGCCAGATTAATAAAATATATACAGGGGTTGGACAATGAAACTGAAACACCTGTCATTTTAGTGTGAGAGATTTCATGGCTAAATTGGACCAGCCTGGTGGCCAGTCTTCATTAATTGCACATTGCACCAGTAAGAGCAGGGTGTGGAGGTTCAGTTAGCAGAGGGTAAGAGCACAGTTTTGCTCAAAATAGTGCAATGCACACAACATTATTGGTGACATACCAGAGCTCAAAAGAGGACAAATTGTTGGTGCACGTCTTGCTGGCGCATCTGTGACAGCTATGGCCAAACCTTTGGTCACTCATGCCAATGCCAAACGTCGGTTTCAATGGTGCAAGGAGCGCAAATCTTGGGCTGTGAACAATATGAAACATGTATTGTTCTCTGATGAGTCCACCTTTTTCCCCAAATCCTGTTTTCCCCAAATCCGGGAGAGTTTGGGAGGTGTGGAGAAGCCCCAAAGAAGCGTACCAACCAGACTGTTGCATGTCCAGAGGGAAGCATGGGGGTGGATCAGTGATGGTTTTGGCTCCCATATCATGGCATTCCCTTGGCCCAATACTTGTGCTAGATGGGCGCTGCCAAGGACTACCGAAACATTCTGGAGGACCATGTGCATCCAATGGTTCAAACATTGTGTCCTGAAGGCCGTGCCGTGTATCAGGACGACAATGCACCAATACACACAGCAAGACTGATTGGTTTGATGAACATGAAAGTGAAGTTGAACATCTCCCATGGCCTGCACAGTCACCAGATCTAAATATTATTGAGCCACTTTGTTTTGGGTGTTTTGGAGGAGCGTGTCAGGAAACGTTTTCCTCCACCAGCATCAGATAGTGACCTGGCCACTATCCTGCAAGAAGAATGGCTTAAAATCCTTCTGACCACTGTGCAGGACTTGTATATGTCATTCCCAAGACGAACTGACGCTGTATTGACCGCAAAAGGAGGCCCTACATCATACTAATAAATTATCGTGGTCTAAAACCAGGTGTTTCAGTTTCATTATCCAACCCCTGTATATCATTACTCTGAAACAAAAGACTATCTGTATGTAAAAACATCACATAATTAGTGAACAAATGCATTTATACTGACCTTCGGGTGCCTAAACTCTCCTTTACTTCTGGATGTGTACCAGGCCTAAAAAAACAAACGCACACTCAAGGTTACATGACAAGTATACACTATTCTCTAAATGATCTCTTAATGGTTTATAAGTCAAAACTATATTTAATCATCATCTCCAACATCAATTATGCTAGTTTTTAAATATTAAGAAGAGCACTTCAACCTTGAAGGCATTGACGAATGCAACAGAATCACTGGGTACACCATGAGTAAAGGCCAGTTTACTCCTACAAGCACAAAACACACACAGACACAGTGAGAGCAGTGAACCCCAGCAGTATGAACAAAAAAAACTAAAACACTCAATCGGCACTAATATGTGCTTAAAATAAACACCAAAATATGCCATATTTCATTCACTCATTAATTCTCTGTAACTGCGTTTTCCTTTTCAGAGTCACAAAGCGTCTGGGGCATACCTGGCATCATTGGGTTCAAGGTAGGAACACACCCTGAATTGGGCATCGCACATACACACTGAGCCACTCAAACTTTGGCCAATTAGAAACCAGAGCACAGACAAAACAAATCAAAATCTTTACAGACAGTGACATGAGGCAGGGATTGAACCCACAACCCTCAAGCACCTTTTGGGCCACAGTATCACCTTATGGCATATTTATTGATTGTAAATATTATAGGAAATATGAACTCACCGGTAACCTGCAAGATGCTGCAGAGACGGCATTGCAAAGAAACTCTTCAGAGAGAGACACGCAGCTGTAAAACAGACACAGAATAAATGTCATGCTGTTCTTGGCTTTCATAAAGTCCAGCAATTTCAAAACCTATATTCAGACCAATTTCAATTGTAAATATTTAGGCCTGTTTTCAGGGGAAAGTAAAAACTGTAGCTCTTGCTAGATATACATTTCAGTTCTGCAAAAACATAAAAAAAACCAATAAATATTTTAGCCTTAGTGAAAGCTTTCAAAACTCAAAAGCTCACAGGGGACACTTACATGCAATCCAACTGAGAAAAATAAACCCAGTGGGTATATGCTAACAACTGGTGCCTTTGTGACTAGGACAGAGGCAGTGTGTGCGTTACCCATGATGAGACATTCCTCCAGGCAGCCAAAGACATTTCCAAGCACAATCATCTTCCCTAGGAGCAAATCCACAGGAAGGTGAGCAAGGACGCGACCCAGAAATGTCAGTACACCATCAAAACGCTTATGAGAACTGCTGCTTACTGAAAGAGCACCCATCTACACACACACACACACACACACACACACACAGAAACTAAGTCACTGGTTAGATATGGATATCACAAACACCACTCCAAGTCATCCCATAAGGTAAAGTGTGGAGCTCCATCACCCTAGAGAACACAGCTCTTTTGATCCACAGTCCAGTGCTAGGGGTTTTATACCCTTCTGGCAAGCACTTGGTATTAAGCGTGTTGACATTAAACTAGTTTAATTCCATGCCTTAGTTATTATAGTGGTTTCCATAAAGTGTCCACAATGAGTGTACTTCAAAGTAACTGAACTTACTCAGTAAAAATGTGATCCACACACTGGACACACAGTGTATAACTGAGTTCTGACCTCTTTCAGCTGTAGAATGGTCCTCTCTATGTTGCTGAGGTTTGGGGGGCTGAGGGCAGTTGACAGAAGAGCGCGAGGGTCACCCATATCCAACAGCTTCACCTTCAACACTATACTCGCCAACGGAGAACGCTACGCACAACAAACAAAAAAGCAAATACACAAACACAAAATAAATAAACCAAAAACAAATACACACACAAAAAAGCTGTGGAATACATTTTACTTCTTGGTCCTTTAAGAAATGGTCAAGAAAAATATTAAATCTCTCAGATTATACCACAAATCCATTTCTTTTGGAAAAACTGCTGTACATCAGGTGACGAACTGATGTGAATATGACAGGTCAGTTAAACTCTTACCAGCATCTCAGGCACAGCATAATCCGGAATCTCTTTATTCCAGAAATCTCTGGTCACCAAGCGATAACAAAACCCTTTTGATACTCTACCAGCACGACCTGAGCGAGAGAGAGAGAGAGAGAGAGAAAACACACCAAAAACCTAAAGACAGGTAGTCAGAAAAAAGAATGACACTGAATCAAAATATCATAAAATAAGAGTAAAATTGCAACACTTGATGCAACAATCAATACATTTTAATCAACTAAATTATTAGTTTACTAATTATAATCTAATGAGGAACAACCTCTGCGCTGGTTGCAGTTGGTCTTGGATGCCCAGGTCAGACAAAGAGACTGGTAATTTGTCTCTTTATCACACACCAGATGACGAGCCAAGCAGAAATCAATGACTGTCAAACACACCCACACAGAGAGAGAGAGAGAGAGAGAGAGAGAGAGAGTTTAAAGTCTAGTCTGCTTAAAATCTTAATTGATGTTGTCTTAATTCCATTAGTCAGAGATACTATTCCCACAACTCACCATATTTAACATCTGGCACTGTTACCGAGCTCTCAGCAATATTAGTTGACAAGATGATCTGGACGGGGACACACACCCAAGCATGCTTTAGTGAGTTACAAGTATGTACCACACAGGTCTTCACATTTACAGAGTATAAAATTAACCTGTTTCAATAAAAATCTAAAGGAAGTGAGAGGGCATTTGTTACACCTTTCTGTATCCAGGAACAGGCACCAAGAAGACGCCATTTTGTTCCTCCAGTGTTACTGTGGAGTGCAGTGGATAAACCTGCAACCTATAAACATAAAATCACAGGCCTTGTCTCAGGTCAAATCCACACTGACCTCATCGCAAACCCACAGGCCATGTCCTGATTCAGAATGAAGTAACACTTATAGCACCACATTGGGGAGAATTTTAAGCCTGCTGAATGTGAATGAGTGACATAGAAAGCAGATATCTATGGAGCCTCACATATAAAATTAAGTCAAATCAGAATACTGACGTTTCTTCCCACAAAAGAATTCCACAGGCCCACTCCCAATTCAGGAAAAAGGCAGCGTCCCAAAATAAATAAATAAATAAAAATCAGGCCTTGCCCTAATTGAGAATAACACAGATCAAATCCTAATTCAGACACAATTCTAAGAAACTGAGGATCTATTCTAAACCTGAGAAACAAAGGCTTTGTCCTTAGTGTCCGAAACCACTCCACACAACTTGCACTGAGCTGTTCAGATTCGTTAATGACCTGCTCACCTCTTGCGGACAAGTTTGGCGAGAGCTTCTTGCATGTATTGAATCTCTGCCAATCCAGGCAGAAACACCAGCACACTGCCTCTCTCCGGCAGAGATGAACTTTTACCCTCCTGCCAACGGCTGACACACACACACACACACACACACACACAGACACACACATTTTAAATTCTCACCTAAATAAAAAGTTATTCTTCCATTAGAAACAGCTCAAAAACACCAGATGGGTAATTAATCTGACCTTTGATCTTTGGCCTCCATTTCATCAAAGCTCTGGATGAGACTGACAGCAACGTTATACATCTCTATGGTAACGCACGGGTCATCAAGGTGAGGGGAGTCCAGCTAAAACATACACACAAACAAACAAAACAAAAGAAAAACCCCCCAGGTAGTGTAACCATTCAGATTTGGTTGTAAACTTGCGGGAAGGGGAATCAACCCCAAACTCTTTTAGGTCGGTGTTGATTAATACAGCAAAACAAGATTGTGTTGTTTTCAGATGTAAGTAGGATGAATGCAGTTAGGAGAGCACAAGGTTTTCTTTTTGAACTCTCACAGAATTCCTGATATTTGTTTGTGCTTGTTGTGAACTTAGTAATTTGTTTCTTGGACAAAACAAACAAAATCACTACTGTCCCCTTTGACTCACCCTGAAGGGCAGGATGTCTCTGAGGTTGTCAAGGTAGAACTCCTCCACAGAGTATGGCGCTCCTTCCACCTCAAACACATAGGCAGGGTTCATCTGAGTCCGCAGAGGCGTTCCAAAATATTCTGCAAACTCAGCACAGTTTATAGTTGCAGACATCAGGATCACCTGCAGGCAGAGAGTGAGAGGCTGAGAGAAGGAGATGGGGGGGGTTGGCTTTTAGTGGATAATTTCTGCCTTTTGTCTGTGTGTCCCAATTTTTTTTTTGTTTGTTTGTTTTATTATTACAGAGTTTTTAAAAATCTACAAAAATGTAATTCATTATTGGAAAATATGCAATACATTTACCTACTGAAGTGTGTGTGTGTGTGTGTTTGTGAGAACTTGTGTTTGAATTTGTGGCTGTACTTTGACATAGCGGGAGTTTGAATGCAATAGTTTTCTGACAACCAGAAGCAAAAAGTCCAGCTCCTCTGTTCTTTCATGCACCTGAAAAATAATGTAGAACAGAATAAAATCATTTAATGGAATAGAATTAATAGGACAAACACTTCAATAGAAGCCAAATCATCCTACACATTCTGGACTGTATTAAAGTTCATCAGAATTAAGGTCACCTCATCTATAAAGATGTGTGAGAACTCAGTGAGGCTTTTGGCCAACACCAGTTTCTGCAGCAGGACTCCTGTCGTCATGTAGATGAGTCGTGTGTGTTCTGTTGTCATCTTCTCTAGACCAACCTATATATACACAAACAAGTGATCATTTCAGAAAAAAGCTCTTATGAATTTACATAAACCTTAAAAACAAAACAATATTCTGCACTTCTATTCTTTGGGCCGATACCTGAAAGGGTCACACCTTTTTAAAGGTACTTTTCTATGGTCCAGGAATTTTACTGTATTACCTGATACCCCACCAGACTGCCAAGCGTGCATTTCCGCTCCCGTGCTACCCAGCGGGCAATGCTGGATGCTCCAATCTTCCTGGGCTGTGTGACAACTATGTTACATGGTGCATTCTTCTCAGTGTAATAATCAAGGATAAACTGAGGTAGCTGAGTCGTCTTTCCACTGCCCGTTGCTCCACGGATGATTACCACAGAGTTATTCTCTATCAGAGAGATTAACTGGACATACCCATACACACAGACACAAAGAGAGGAAACATGGATTGTAGAGACACCACTTTAAGAACACACCTGACTCCATAAATAGAACACACAAGCACAAAGTCCCTCCCAACACCATCTGTGCACTGAGATGATCACACAAGAAAAAACATACAAAATCCTAAAAACAAGAAAAAAATGAGAAAGAATGAAATAGAAAACACTGCTAATATTTATATTATTTAAACGGTTTATTTTTGACAGCTTATTCATGGTTACATTTTTGGCTGGTTTCATTTATGTGTTTTGCTACAATTCAGGGAGCATGCAGCATGCATGTATGTGTTTTGTGTGTATTATATATAATACATACCTCCTGTCTATTCTTGGTGATGGGGAGAGCTGGGTACTCATAGCTGGCAAGACGAGGAGGAGGATCTGTCCCAGGACCTTGAAGATAAAGCAAGATTCAAATACAAAAATGACATCAACCACACAGTCAAAACAATCTCCAGTTTTTCTTTTAATACATGGAAAAAAACGCTATTTGTTAATAACTTTTATTATCTTTTTTTTTTCTTCTGCTTTAAATCAACAGTTATATGATACAATAGAGTAATAAGTTTGAACTAAAACTCTCTGTACTGATTACTACCACCTTCCCCAGGAAGAGAACACATTATTTAAAATGACTAAACTCTAAATTTTTGGTTAATAATAAACATTTTACCAAACGCATACAGTGTTACAAAATACATGTTTAATGGCTTGATTTAAAACTCAAAGTCTGCATTTGTATAAAGGTTTTGTCTTTTCGGGCCCTGAGCACACTACAAACCTGGCATTTTGTTCCACACAATGCAAAGAGATAGGCTGCCCCTGGTATAAACAATTATTTCAGTACTTTATACGTTAGCTAACTTCTGCAATGCTTGATATCTTTGTTAATATAATCTGATGCAGTACTGAAGTCTAAGGGTAACCCTCTGTTTTAATGACACTGTACAGGTGTGAAGGGGAGTGTGTGATGGTTAATGACAGTGTTTAAATTTTATAAAAATGTCTCACCAACGCGCACTCCACCTTTGCGGCTCTTTTCTCCTCCTCCTTCTGCTCCATCTCTTACTGGACTGCTTTCATTAGGTCTACACACACACACACACACACACACACACTAAACGTTACTCTTTTTTAAAAAATGTTTTAGAAGCTTTTATCCAGAGTGATTCAAGTTTTAATCATGTTACAGATGTTGGGGAACTGTTGTCTGAGTAATCACTGGAGCAGTGAGGGTCCTGTCAAAGCTGGGCCTCAAACCACAAGCTGGGGTTCTTGGGATTTTAAGCTCACTGTCCCATCATAGACTAAACCACTAAAAACTCCCATCCGCTAATCAAAACTACATATTTAAAAGTTATTTACAATCCCTAATATCTTAAAAGTTGCTTAAATGCAACTTTACACATTTCCATTCATACACTACACACAAATCTATGCATACACAGCTAGTCCAATCCTCCATACAACCTTCTGGTTAAGTTCACAAGATTGGTTCCTTAGATTTATGACATAAGAAACCATGACTGCCTGAAACTGCCCAATTAAAACCTTTTCTGGAACACTGCAGTTTCCAAGCGGAAATGATCAGCCATGCACATCCTTCAATAGTGGTACTACTTTTTGTGAATGCTAGT
>NW_027101205.1:0-77221 GCF_029633855.1 Hoplias malabaricus
CCAATTGTTAGTATAAACAAATACGCAGTCTGCTGAAAGCAAGCTGTGCTCTGACAGTCTTTCTTATGGAGCGCAGTTCAGCTAATAAAACTCTTTCTGCCTTTCATTGCAAGCAAGCCCGAAAGTGTTTTTATGCTTCATAATGGATTGTAAAAGCAAAGATGCAGTTTGCTGAAAACAAGTTTATCTTTGACAGTCTTGAATACTGAGTGCAGTTGAGTTAATAAAACTGTCTTTCTGGTGCTCATTGCAAGCAAGCCAGAAAGTGTTTTTCTGTGTTCCAATTGCTAGTATAAAGAAATACGCAGTCTGCTGAAAGCAAGCTGTTCTCTGAAAGTCTTTCTTATGGAGTGCAGTTCAGCTAATAAAACTCTTTCTGCCTTTCATTGCAAGCGAGCCCGAAAGTGTTTTTATGCTTCATAATGGGTTGTAAAAGCAAAGATGCAGTTTGCTGAAAACAAGTTGTTCTTTGACAGTCTTGAATACTGAGTGCGGTTCAGTTAATAAAACTGTCTTTCTGGTGCTCATTGCAAACACGCCAGAAAGTGTTTTTCTGTGTTCCAATTGTTAGTATAAAGAAATACGCAGTCTGCTGAAAGCAAGCTGTGCTCTGACAGTCTTTCTTATGGAGCGCAGTTCCGCTATTAAAACTCTTTCTGCCTTTAATTGCAAGCGAGCCCGAAAGTGTTTTTATGCTTCATAACGGGTTGTAAAAGCAAAGATGCAGTTTGCTGAAAACAAGTTGTTCTTTGACAGTCTTGAATACTGAGTGCGGTTCAGTTAATAAAACTGTCTTTCTGGTGCTCATTGCAAGCAAGCCAGAAAGTGTTTTTCTGTGTTCCAATTGCTAGTATAAAGAAATACGCAGTCTGCTGAAAGCAAGCTGTTCTCTGACAGTTTTTTTTATGGAGTGCAGTTCAGCTAATAAAACTCTTTCTGCCTTTCATTGCAAGCGAGCCCGAAAGTGTTTTTATGCTTCATAATGGACTGTAAAAGCAAAGATGCAGTTTGCTGAAAACAAGTTGTTCTTTGACAGTCTTGAATACTAAGTGCGGTTCAGTTAATAAAACTGTCTTTCTGGTGCTCATTACAAACACGCCAGAAAGTGTTTTTCTGTGTTCCAATTGTTAGTATAAACAAATACGCAGTCTGCTGAAAGCAAGCTGTGCTCTGACAGTCTTTCTTATGGAGCGCAGTTCAGCTAATAAAACTCTTTCTGCCTTTCATTGCAAGCAAGCCCGAAAGTGTTTTTATGCTTCATAATGGATTGTAAAAGCAAAGATGCAGTTTGCTGAAAACAAGTTTATCTTTGACAGTCTTGAATACTGAGTGCAGTTGAGTTAATAAAACTGTCTTTCTGGTGCTCATTGCAAGCAAGCCAGAAAGTGTTTTTCTGTGTTCCAATTGCTAGTATAAAGAAATACGCAGTCTGCTGAAAGCAAGCTGTTCTCTGAAAGTCTTTCTTATGGAGTGCAGTTCAGCTAATAAAACTCTTTCTGCCTTTCATTGCAAGCGAGCCCGAAAGTGTTTTTATGCTTCATAATGGGTTGTAAAAGCAAAGATGCAGTTTGCTGAAAACAAGTTGTTCTTTGACAGTCTTGAATACTGAGTGCGGTTCAGTTAATAAAACTGTCTTTCTGGTGCTCATTGCAAACACGCCAGAAAGTGTTTTTCTGTGTTCCAATTGTTAGTATAAAGAAATACGCAGTCTGCTGAAAGCAAGCTGTGCTCTGACAGTCTTTCTTATGGAGCGCAGTTCCGCTATTAAAACTCTTTCTGCCTTTAATTGCAAGCGAGCCCGAAAGTGTTTTTATGCTTCATAACGGGTTGTAAAAGCAAAGATGCAGTTTGCTGAAAACAAGTTGTTCTTTGACAGTCTTGAATACTGAGTGCGGTTCAGTTAATAAAACTGTCTTTCTGGTGCTCATTGCAAGCAAGCCAGAAAGTGTTTTTCTGTGTTCCAATTGCTAGTATAAAGAAATACGCAGTCTGCTGAAAGCAAGCTGTTCTCTGACAGTTTTTTTTATGGAGTGCAGTTCAGCTAATAAAACTCTTTCTGCCTTTCATTGCAAGCGAGCCCGAAAGTGTTTTTATGCTTCATAATGGACTGTAAAAGCAAAGATGCAGTTTGCTGAAAACAAGTTGTTCTTTGACAGTCTTGAATACTAAGTGCGGTTCAGTTAATAAAACTGTCTTTCTGGTGCTCATTACAAACACGCCAGAAAGTGTTTTTCTGTGTTCCAATTGTTAGTATAAACAAATACGCAGTCTGCTGAAAGCAAGCTGTGCTCTGACAGTCTTTCTTATGGAGCGCAGTTCAGCTAATAAAACTCTTTCTGCCTTTCATTGCAAGCAAGCCCGAAAGTGTTTTTATGCTTCATAATGGATTGTAAAAGCAAAGATGCAGTTTGCTGAAAACAAGTTTATCTTTGACAGTCTTGAATACTGAGTGCAGTTGAGTTAATAAAACTGTCTTTCTGGTGCTCATTGCAAGCAAGCCAGAAAGTGTTTTTCTGTGTTCCAATTGCTAGTATAAAGAAATACGCAGTCTGCTGAAAGCAAGCTGTTCTCTGACAGTCTTTCTTATGGAGTGCAGTTTAGCTAATAAAACTCTTTCTGCCTTTCATTGCAAGCGAGCCCGAAAGTGTTTTTATGCTTCATAATGGGTTGTAAAAGCAAAGATGCAGTTTGCTGAAAACAAGTTGTTCTTTGACAGTCTTGAATACTGAGTGCAGTTGAGTTAATAAAACTGTCTTTCTGGTGCTCATTGCAAGCAAGCCAGAAAGTGTTTTTCTGTGTTCCAATTGCTAGTATAAAGAAATACGCAGTCTGCTGAAAGCAAGCTGTTCTCTGAAAGTCTTTCTTATGGAGTGCAGTTCAGCTAATAAAACTCTTTCTGCCTTTCATTGCAAGCGAGCCCGAAAGTGTTTTTATGCTTCATAATGGGTTGTAAAAGCAAAGATGCAGTTTGCTGAAAACAAGTTGTTCTTTGACAGTCTTGAATACTGAGTGCGGTTCAGTTAATAAAACTGTCTTTCTGGTGCTCATTGCAAACACGCCAGAAAGTGTTTTTCTGTGTTCCAATTGTTAGTATAAAGAAATACGCAGTCTGCTGAAAGCAAGCTGTGCTCTGACAGTCTTTCTTATGGAGCGCAGTTCCGCTATTAAAACTCTTTCTGCCTTTAATTGCAAGCGAGCCCGAAAGTGTTTTTATGCTTCATAACGGGTTGTAAAAGCAAAGATGCAGTTTGCTGAAAACAAGTTGTTCTTTGACAGTCTTGAATACTGAGTGCGGTTCAGTTAATAAAACTGTCTTTCTGGTGCTCATTGCAAGCAAGCCAGAAAGTGTTTTTCTGTGTTCCAATTGCTAGTATAAAGAAATACGCAGTCTGCTGAAAGCAAGCTGTTCTCTGACAGTTTTTTTTATGGAGTGCAGTTCAGCTAATAAAACTCTTTCTGCCTTTCATTGCAAGCGAGCCCGAAAGTGTTTTTATGCTTCATAATGGACTGTAAAAGCAAAGATGCAGTTTGCTGAAAACAAGTTGTTCTTTGACAGTCTTGAATACTAAGTGCGGTTCAGTTAATAAAACTGTCTTTCTGGTGCTCATTACAAACACGCCAGAAAGTGTTTTTCTGTGTTCCAATTGTTAGTATAAACAAATACGCAGTCTGCTGAAAGCAAGCTGTGCTCTGACAGTCTTTCTTATGGAGCGCAGTTCAGCTAATAAAACTCTTTCTGCCTTTCATTGCAAGCAAGCCCGAAAGTGTTTTTATGCTTCATAATGGATTGTAAAAGCAAAGATGCAGTTTGCTGAAAACAAGTTTATCTTTGACAGTCTTGAATACTGAGTGCAGTTGAGTTAATAAAACTGTCTTTCTGGTGCTCATTGCAAGCAAGCCAGAAAGTGTTTTTCTGTGTTCCAATTGCTAGTATAAAGAAATACGCAGTCTGCTGAAAGCAAGCTGTTCTCTGAAAGTCTTTCTTATGGAGTGCAGTTCAGCTAATAAAACTCTTTCTGCCTTTCATTGCAAGCGAGCCCGAAAGTGTTTTTATGCTTCATAATGGGTTGTAAAAGCAAAGATGCAGTTTGCTGAAAACAAGTTGTTCTTTGACAGTCTTGAATACTGAGTGCGGTTCAGTTAATAAAACTGTCTTTCTGGTGCTCATTGCAAACACGCCAGAAAGTGTTTTTCTGTGTTCCAATTGTTAGTATAAAGAAATACGCAGTCTGCTGAAAGCAAGCTGTGCTCTGACAGTCTTTCTTATGGAGCGCAGTTCCGCTATTAAAACTCTTTCTGCCTTTAATTGCAAGCGAGCCCGAAAGTGTTTTTATGCTTCATAACGGGTTGTAAAAGCAAAGATGCAGTTTGCTGAAAACAAGTTGTTCTTTGACAGTCTTGAATACTGAGTGCGGTTCAGTTAATAAAACTGTCTTTCTGGTGCTCATTGCAAGCAAGCCAGAAAGTGTTTTTCTGTGTTCCAATTGCTAGTATAAAGAAATACGCAGTCTGCTGAAAGCAAGCTGTTCTCTGACAGTTTTTTTTATGGAGTGCAGTTCAGCTAATAAAACTCTTTCTGCCTTTCATTGCAAGCGAGCCCGAAAGTGTTTTTATGCTTCATAATGGACTGTAAAAGCAAAGATGCAGTTTGCTGAAAACAAGTTGTTCTTTGACAGTCTTGAATACTAAGTGCGGTTCAGTTAATAAAACTGTCTTTCTGGTGCTCATTACAAACACGCCAGAAAGTGTTTTTCTGTGTTCCAATTGTTAGTATAAACAAATACGCAGTCTGCTGAAAGCAAGCTGTGCTCTGACAGTCTTTCTTATGGAGCGCAGTTCAGCTAATAAAACTCTTTCTGCCTTTCATTGCAAGCAAGCCCGAAAGTGTTTTTATGCTTCATAATGGATTGTAAAAGCAAAGATGCAGTTTGCTGAAAACAAGTTTATCTTTGACAGTCTTGAATACTGAGTGCAGTTGAGTTAATAAAACTGTCTTTCTGGTGCTCATTGCAAGCAAGCCAGAAAGTGTTTTTCTGTGTTCCAATTGCTAGTATAAAGAAATACGCAGTCTGCTGAAAGCAAGCTGTTCTCTGACAGTCTTTCTTATGGAGTGCAGTTTAGCTAATAAAACTCTTTCTGCCTTTCATTGCAAGCGAGCCCGAAAGTGTTTTTATGCTTCATAATGGGTTGTAAAAGCAAAGATGCAGTTTGCTGAAAACAAGTTGTTCTTTGACAGTCTTGAATACTGAGTGCGGTTCAGTTAATAAAACTGTCTTTCTGGTGCTCATTGCAAACACGCCAGAAAGTGTTTTTCTGTGTTCCAATTGTTAGTATAAAGAAATACGCAGTCTGCTGAAAGCAAGCTGTGCTCTGACAGTCTTTCTTATGGAGCGCAGTTCCGCTAATAAAACTCTTTCTGCCTTTAATTGCAAGCGAGCCCGAAAGTGTTCAGTTAATAAAACTGTCTTTCTGGTGCTCATTGCAAACAAACCAGAAAGTGTTTTTCTGTGTTCTACTTGTTAGTATAAACAAATACGCAGTCTGCTGAAAGCAAGCTGTGCTCTGACAGTCTTTCTTATGGAGCGCAGTTCCGCTAATAAAACTCTTTCTGCCTTTCATTGCAAGCGAGCCCGAAAGTGTTTTTATGCTTCATAATGGACTGTAAAAGCAAAGATGCAGTTTGCTGAAAACAAGTTGTTCTTTGACAGTCTTGAATACTAAGTGCGGTTCAGTTAATAAAACTGTCTTTCTGGTGCTCATTGCAAACACGCCAGAAAGTGTTTTTCTGTGTTCCAATTGTTAGTATAAACAAATACGCAGTCTGCTGAAAGCAAGCTGTGCTCTGACAGTCTTTCTTATGGAGCGCAGTTCCGCTAATAAAACTCTTTCTGCCTTTCATTGCAAGCAAGCCCGAAATTGTTTTTATGCTTCATAATGGACTGTAAAAGCAAAGATGCAGTTTGCTGAAAACAAGTTGTTCTTTGACAGTCTTGAATACTGAGTGCGGTTCAGTTAATAAAACTGTCTTTCTGGTGCTCATTGCAAACAAACCAGAAAGTGTTTTTCTGTGTTCTACTTGTTAGTATAAACAAATATGCAGTCTGCTGAAAGCAAGCTGTGCTCTGACAGTCTTTCTTATGGAGTGCAGTTCAGCTAATAAAACTCTTTCTGCCTTTCATTGCAAGCGAGCCCGAAAGTGTTTTTATGCTTCATAATGGGTTGTAAAAGCAAAGATGCAGTTTGCTGAAAACAAGTTGTTCTTTGACAGTCTTGAATACTAAGTGCGGTTCAGTTAATAAAACTGTCTTTCTGGTGCTCATTGCAAACACGCCAGAAAGTGTTTTTCTGTGTTCCAATTGTTAGTATAAACAAATACGCAGTCTGCTGAAAGCAAGCTGTGCTCTGACAGTCTTTCTTATGGAGCGCAGTTCCGCTAATAAAACTCTTTCTGCCTTTCATTGCAAGCGAGCCCGAAAGTGTTTTTATGCTTCATAATGGACTGTAAAAGCAAAGATGCAGTTTGCTGAAAACAAGTTGTTCTTTGACAGTCTTGAATACTAAGTGCGGTTCAGTTAATAAAACTGTCTTTCTGGTGCTCATTGCAAACACGCCAGAAAGTGTTTTTCTGTGTTCCAATTGTTAGTATAAACAAATACGCAGTCTGCTGAAAGCAAGCTGTGCTCTGACAGTCTTTCTTATGGAGTGCAGTTCAGCTAATAAAACTCTTTCTGCCTTTCATTGCAAGCGAGCCCGAAAGTGTTTTTATGCTTCATAATGGACTGTAAAAGCAAAGATGCAGTTTGCTGAAAACAAGTTGTTCTTTGACAGTCTTGAATACTGAGTGCGGTTCAGTTAATAAAACTGTCTTTCTGGTGCTCATTGCAAACAAACCAGAAAGTGTTTTTCTGTGTTCTACTTGTTAGTATAAACAAATATGCAGTCTGCTGAAAGCAAGCTGTGCTCTGACAGTCTTTCTTATGGAGTGCAGTTCAGCTAATAAAACTCTTTCTGCCTTTCATTGCAAGCGAGCCCGAAAGTGTTTTTATGCTTCATAATGGACTGTAAAAGCAAAGATGCAGTTTGCTGAAAACAAGTTGTTCTTTGACAGTCTTGAATACTGAGTGCGGTTCAGTTAATAAAACTGTCTTTCTGGTGCTCATTGCAAACAAACCAGAAAGTGTTTTTCTGTGTTCTACTTGTTAGTATAAACAAATATGCAGTCTGCTGAAAGCAAGCTGTGCTCTGACAGTCTTTCTTATGGAGTGCAGTTCAGCTAATAAAACTCTTTCTGCCTTTCATTGCAAGCGAGCCCGAAAGTGTTTTTATGCTTCATAATGGACTGTAAAAGCAAAGATGCAGTTTGCTGAAAACAAGTTGTTCTTTGACAGTCTTGAATACTAAGTGCGGTTCAGTTAATAAAACTGTCTTTCTGGTGCTCATTACAAACACGCCAGAAAGTGTTTTTCTGTGTTCCAATTGTTAGTATAAACAAATACGCAGTCTGCTGAAAGCAAGCTGTGCTCTGACAGTCTTTCTTATGGAGCGCAGTTCAGCTAATAAAACTCTTTCTGCCTTTCATTGCAAGCAAGCCCGAAAGTGTTTTTATGCTTCATAATGGATTGTAAAAGCAAAGATGCAGTTTGCTGAAAACAAGTTTATCTTTGACAGTCTTGAATACTGAGTGCAGTTGAGTTAATAAAACTGTCTTTCTGGTGCTCATTGCAAGCAAGCCAGAAAGTGTTTTTCTGTGTTCCAATTGCTAGTATAAAGAAATACGCAGTCTGCTGAAAGCAAGCTGTTCTCTGAAAGTCTTTCTTATGGAGTGCAGTTCAGCTAATAAAACTCTTTCTGCCTTTCATTGCAAGCGAGCCCGAAAGTGTTTTTATGCTTCATAATGGGTTGTAAAAGCAAAGATGCAGTTTGCTGAAAACAAGTTGTTCTTTGACAGTCTTGAATACTGAGTGCGGTTCAGTTAATAAAACTGTCTTTCTGGTGCTCATTGCAAACACGCCAGAAAGTGTTTTTCTGTGTTCCAATTGTTAGTATAAAGAAATACGCAGTCTGCTGAAAGCAAGCTGTGCTCTGACAGTCTTTCTTATGGAGCGCAGTTCCGCTATTAAAACTCTTTCTGCCTTTAATTGCAAGCGAGCCCGAAAGTGTTTTTATGCTTCATAACGGGTTGTAAAAGCAAAGATGCAGTTTGCTGAAAACAAGTTGTTCTTTGACAGTCTTGAATACTGAGTGCGGTTCAGTTAATAAAACTGTCTTTCTGGTGCTCATTGCAAGCAAGCCAGAAAGTGTTTTTCTGTGTTCCAATTGCTAGTATAAAGAAATACGCAGTCTGCTGAAAGCAAGCTGTTCTCTGACAGTTTTTTTTATGGAGTGCAGTTCAGCTAATAAAACTCTTTCTGCCTTTCATTGCAAGCGAGCCCGAAAGTGTTTTTATGCTTCATAATGGACTGTAAAAGCAAAGATGCAGTTTGCTGAAAACAAGTTGTTCTTTGACAGTCTTGAATACTAAGTGCGGTTCAGTTAATAAAACTGTCTTTCTGGTGCTCATTACAAACACGCCAGAAAGTGTTTTTCTGTGTTCCAATTGTTAGTATAAACAAATACGCAGTCTGCTGAAAGCAAGCTGTGCTCTGACAGTCTTTCTTATGGAGCGCAGTTCAGCTAATAAAACTCTTTCTGCCTTTCATTGCAAGCAAGCCCGAAAGTGTTTTTATGCTTCATAATGGATTGTAAAAGCAAAGATGCAGTTTGCTGAAAACAAGTTTATCTTTGACAGTCTTGAATACTGAGTGCAGTTGAGTTAATAAAACTGTCTTTCTGGTGCTCATTGCAAGCAAGCCAGAAAGTGTTTTTCTGTGTTCCAATTGCTAGTATAAAGAAATACGCAGTCTGCTGAAAGCAAGCTGTTCTCTGAAAGTCTTTCTTATGGAGTGCAGTTCAGCTAATAAAACTCTTTCTGCCTTTCATTGCAAGCGAGCCCGAAAGTGTTTTTATGCTTCATAATGGGTTGTAAAAGCAAAGATGCAGTTTGCTGAAAACAAGTTGTTCTTTGACAGTCTTGAATACTGAGTGCGGTTCAGTTAATAAAACTGTCTTTCTGGTGCTCATTGCAAACACGCCAGAAAGTGTTTTTCTGTGTTCCAATTGTTAGTATAAAGAAATACGCAGTCTGCTGAAAGCAAGCTGTGCTCTGACAGTCTTTCTTATGGAGCGCAGTTCCGCTAATAAAACTCTTTCTGCCTTTAATTGCAAGCGAGCCCGAAAGTGTTCAGTTAATAAAACTGTCTTTCTGGTGCTCATTGCAAACAAACCAGAAAGTGTTTTTCTGTGTTCTACTTGTTAGTATAAACAAATACGCAGTCTGCTGAAAGCAAGCTGTGCTCTGACAGTCTTTCTTATGGAGCGCAGTTCCGCTAATAAAACTCTTTCTGCCTTTCATTGCAAGCGAGCCCGAAAGTGTTTTTATGCTTCATAATGGACTGTAAAAGCAAAGATGCAGTTTGCTGAAAACAAGTTGTTCTTTGACAGTCTTGAATACTAAGTGCGGTTCAGTTAATAAAACTGTCTTTCTGGTGCTCATTGCAAACACGCCAGAAAGTGTTTTTCTGTGTTCCAATTGTTAGTATAAACAAATACGCAGTCTGCTGAAAGCAAGCTGTGCTCTGACAGTCTTTCTTATGGAGCGCAGTTCCGCTAATAAAACTCTTTCTGCCTTTCATTGCAAGCAAGCCCGAAATTGTTTTTATGCTTCATAATGGACTGTAAAAGCAAAGATGCAGTTTGCTGAAAACAAGTTGTTCTTTGACAGTCTTGAATACTGAGTGCGGTTCAGTTAATAAAACTGTCTTTCTGGTGCTCATTGCAAACAAACCAGAAAGTGTTTTTCTGTGTTCTACTTGTTAGTATAAACAAATATGCAGTCTGCTGAAAGCAAGCTGTGCTCTGACAGTCTTTCTTATGGAGTGCAGTTCAGCTAATAAAACTCTTTCTGCCTTTCATTGCAAGCGAGCCCGAAAGTGTTTTTATGCTTCATAATGGGTTGTAAAAGCAAAGATGCAGTTTGCTGAAAACAAGTTGTTCTTTGACAGTCTTGAATACTAAGTGCGGTTCAGTTAATAAAACTGTCTTTCTGGTGCTCATTGCAAACACGCCAGAAAGTGTTTTTCTGTGTTCCAATTGTTAGTATAAACAAATACGCAGTCTGCTGAAAGCAAGCTGTGCTCTGACAGTCTTTCTTATGGAGCGCAGTTCCGCTAATAAAACTCTTTCTGCCTTTCATTGCAAGCGAGCCCGAAAGTGTTTTTATGCTTCATAATGGACTGTAAAAGCAAAGATGCAGTTTGCTGAAAACAAGTTGTTCTTTGACAGTCTTGAATACTAAGTGCGGTTCAGTTAATAAAACTGTCTTTCTGGTGCTCATTGCAAACACGCCAGAAAGTGTTTTTCTGTGTTCCAATTGTTAGTATAAACAAATACGCAGTCTGCTGAAAGCAAGCTGTGCTCTGACAGTCTTTCTTATGGAGTGCAGTTCAGCTAATAAAACTCTTTCTGCCTTTCATTGCAAGCGAGCCCGAAAGTGTTTTTATGCTTCATAATGGACTGTAAAAGCAAAGATGCAGTTTGCTGAAAACAAGTTGTTCTTTGACAGTCTTGAATACTGAGTGCGGTTCAGTTAATAAAACTGTCTTTCTGGTGCTCATTGCAAACAAACCAGAAAGTGTTTTTCTGTGTTCTACTTGTTAGTATAAACAAATATGCAGTCTGCTGAAAGCAAGCTGTGCTCTGACAGTCTTTCTTATGGAGTGCAGTTCAGCTAATAAAACTCTTTCTGCCTTTCATTGCAAGCGAGCCCGAAAGTGTTTTTATGCTTCATAATGGACTGTAAAAGCAAAGATGCAGTTTGCTGAAAACAAGTTGTTCTTTGACAGTCTTGAATACTGAGTGCGGTTCAGTTAATAAAACTGTCTTTCTGGTGCTCATTGCAAACAAACCAGAAAGTGTTTTTCTGTGTTCTACTTGTTAGTATAAACAAATATGCAGTCTGCTGAAAGCAAGCTGTGCTCTGACAGTCTTTCTTATGGAGTGCAGTTCAGCTAATAAAACTCTTTCTGCCTTTCATTGCAAGCGAGCCCGAAAGTGTTTTTATGCTTCATAATGGACTGTAAAAGCAAAGATGCAGTTTGCTGAAAACAAGTTGTTCTTTGACAGTCTTGAATACTGAGTGCGGTTCAGTTAATAAAACTGTCTTTCTGGTGCTCATTGCAAACACGCCAGAAAGTGTTTTTCTGTGTTCCAATTGTTAGTATAAACAAATACGCAGTCTGCTGAAAGCAAGCTGTGCTCTGACAGTCTTTCTTATGGAGTGCAGTTCAGCTAATAAAACTCTTTCTGCCTTTCATTGCAAGCGAGCCCGAAAGTGTTTTTATGCTTCATAATGGGTTGTAAAAGCAAAGATGCAGTTTGCTAAAAACAAGTTGTTCTTTGACAGTCTTGAATACTAAGTGCGGTTCAGTTAATAAAACTGTCTTTCTGGTGCTCATTGCAAACACTGCCTTTCATTGCAAGCAAGCCCGAAAGTGTTTTTATGCTTTCCGGTGCTCATTGCAAACAAGCCAGAAAGTGTTTTTCTGTGTTCCAATTGTTAGTATAAACAAATATGCAGTCTGCTGAAAGCAAGCTGTTCTTTGATAGTCTTTCTTATGGAGTGCAGTTCAGCTAATAAAACTCTTTCTGCCTTTCATTGCAAGCGAGCCCGAAAGTGTTTTTATGCTTCATAATGGACTGTAAAAGCAAAGATGCAGTTTGCTGAAAACAAGTTGTTCTTTGACAGTCTTGAATACTGAGTGCGGTTCAGTTAATAAAACTGTCTTTCTGGTGCTCATTGCAAACAAGCCAGAAAGTGTTTTTCTGTGTTCTACTTGTTAGTATAAACAAATATGCAGTCTGCTGAAAGCAAGCTGTTCTTTGATAGTCTTTCTTATGGAGTGCAGTTCAGCTAATAAAACTCTTTCTGCCTTTCATTGCAAGCGAGCCCGAAAGTGTTTTTATGCTTCATAATGGACTGTAAAAGCAAAGATGCAGTTTGCTGAAAACAAGTTGTTCTTTGACAGTCTTGAATACTAAGTGCGGTTCAGTTAATAAAACTGTCTTTCTGGTGCTCATTGCAAACACGCCAGAAAGTGTTTTTCTGTGTTCCAATTGCTAGTATAAAGAAATACGCAGTCTGCTGAAAGCAAGCTGTTCTCTGACAGTCTTTCTTATGGAGTGCAGTTCAGCTAATAAAACTCTTTCTGCCTTTCATTGCAAGCGAGCCCGAAAGTGTTTTTATGCTTCACAATGGGTTGTAAAAGCAAAGATGCAGTTTGCTGAAAACAAGTTGTTCTTTGACAGTCTTGAATACTGAGTGCGGTTCAGTTAATAAAACTGTCTTTCTGGTGCTCATTGCAAACACGCCAGAAAGTGTTTTTCTGTGTTCCAATTGTTAGTATAAACAAATACGCAGTCTGCTGAAAGCAAGCTGTGCTCTGACAGTCTTTCTTATGGAGCGCAGTTCCGCTAATAAAACTCTTTCTGCCTTTCATTGCAAGCGAGCCCGAAAGTGTTTTTATGCTTCATAACGGGTTGTAAAAGCAAAGATGCAGTTTGCTGAAAACAAGTTGTTCTTTGACAGTCTTGAATACTGAGTGCGGTTCAGTTAATAAAACTGTCTTTCTGGTGCTCATTGCAAACACGCCAGAAAGTGTTTTTCTGTGTTCCAATTGTTAGTATAAACAAATACGCAGTCTGCTGAAAGCAAGCTGTGCTCTGACAGTCTTTCTTATGGAGTGCAGTTCAGCTAATAAAACTCTTTCTGCCTTTCATTGCAAGCGAGCCCGAAAGTGTTTTTATGCTTCATAATGGACTGTAAAAGCAAAGATGCAGTTTGCTGAAAACAAGTTGTTCTTTGACAGTCTTGAATACTGAGTGCGGTTCAGTTAATAAAACTGTCTTTCTGGTGCTCATTACAAACACGCCAGAAAGTGTTTTTCTGTGTTCCAATTGTTAGTATAAACAAATACGCAGTCTGCTGAAAGAAAGCTGTTCTTTGATAGTCTTTCTTATGGAGTGCAGTTCAGCTAATAAAACTCTTTCTGCCTTTCATTGCAAGCGAGACCGAAAGTGTTTTTATGCTTCATAATGGACTGTAAAAGCAAAGATGCAGTTTGCTGAAAACAAGTTGTTCTTTGACAGTCTTGAATACTGAGTGCGGTTCAGTTAATAAAACTGTCTTTCTGGTGCTCATTGCAAGCAAGCCAGAAAGTGTTTTTCTGTGTTCCAATTGCTAGTATAAAGAAATACGCAGTCTGCTGAAAGCAAGCTGTTCTCTGACAGTTTTTTTTATGGAGTGCAGTTCAGCTAATAAAACTCTTTCTGCCTTTCATTGCAAGCGAGCCCGAAAGTGTTTTTATGCTTCATAATGGACTGTAAAAGCAAAGATGCAGTTTGCTGAAAACAAGTTGTTCTTTGACAGTCTTGAATACTAAGTGCGGTTCAGTTAATAAAACTGTCTTTCTGGTGCTCATTACAAACACGCCAGAAAGTGTTTTTCTGTGTTCCAATTGTTAGTATAAACAAATACGCAGTCTGCTGAAAGCAAGCTGTGCTCTGACAGTCTTTCTTATGGAGCGCAGTTCAGCTAATAAAACTCTTTCTGCCTTTCATTGCAAGCAAGCCCGAAAGTGTTTTTATGCTTCATAATGGATTGTAAAAGCAAAGATGCAGTTTGCTGAAAACAAGTTTATCTTTGACAGTCTTGAATACTGAGTGCAGTTGAGTTAATAAAACTGTCTTTCTGGTGCTCATTGCAAGCAAGCCAGAAAGTGTTTTTCTGTGTTCCAATTGCTAGTATAAAGAAATACGCAGTCTGCTGAAAGCAAGCTGTTCTCTGAAAGTCTTTCTTATGGAGTGCAGTTCAGCTAATAAAACTCTTTCTGCCTTTCATTGCAAGCGAGCCCGAAAGTGTTTTTATGCTTCATAATGGGTTGTAAAAGCAAAGATGCAGTTTGCTGAAAACAAGTTGTTCTTTGACAGTCTTGAATACTGAGTGCGGTTCAGTTAATAAAACTGTCTTTCTGGTGCTCATTGCAAACACGCCAGAAAGTGTTTTTCTGTGTTCCAATTGTTAGTATAAAGAAATACGCAGTCTGCTGAAAGCAAGCTGTGCTCTGACAGTCTTTCTTATGGAGCGCAGTTCCGCTAATAAAACTCTTTCTGCCTTTAATTGCAAGCGAGCCCGAAAGTGTTCAGTTAATAAAACTGTCTTTCTGGTGCTCATTGCAAACAAACCAGAAAGTGTTTTTCTGTGTTCTACTTGTTAGTATAAACAAATACGCAGTCTGCTGAAAGCAAGCTGTGCTCTGACAGTCTTTCTTATGGAGCGCAGTTCCGCTAATAAAACTCTTTCTGCCTTTCATTGCAAGCGAGCCCGAAAGTGTTTTTATGCTTCATAATGGACTGTAAAAGCAAAGATGCAGTTTGCTGAAAACAAGTTGTTCTTTGACAGTCTTGAATACTAAGTGCGGTTCAGTTAATAAAACTGTCTTTCTGGTGCTCATTGCAAACACGCCAGAAAGTGTTTTTCTGTGTTCCAATTGTTAGTATAAACAAATACGCAGTCTGCTGAAAGCAAGCTGTGCTCTGACAGTCTTTCTTATGGAGCGCAGTTCCGCTAATAAAACTCTTTCTGCCTTTCATTGCAAGCAAGCCCGAAATTGTTTTTATGCTTCATAATGGACTGTAAAAGCAAAGATGCAGTTTGCTGAAAACAAGTTGTTCTTTGACAGTCTTGAATACTGAGTGCGGTTCAGTTAATAAAACTGTCTTTCTGGTGCTCATTGCAAACAAACCAGAAAGTGTTTTTCTGTGTTCTACTTGTTAGTATAAACAAATATGCAGTCTGCTGAAAGCAAGCTGTGCTCTGACAGTCTTTCTTATGGAGTGCAGTTCAGCTAATAAAACTCTTTCTGCCTTTCATTGCAAGCGAGCCCGAAAGTGTTTTTATGCTTCATAATGGGTTGTAAAAGCAAAGATGCAGTTTGCTGAAAACAAGTTGTTCTTTGACAGTCTTGAATACTAAGTGCGGTTCAGTTAATAAAACTGTCTTTCTGGTGCTCATTGCAAACACGCCAGAAAGTGTTTTTCTGTGTTCCAATTGTTAGTATAAACAAATACGCAGTCTGCTGAAAGCAAGCTGTGCTCTGACAGTCTTTCTTATGGAGCGCAGTTCCGCTAATAAAACTCTTTCTGCCTTTCATTGCAAGCGAGCCCGAAAGTGTTTTTATGCTTCATAATGGACTGTAAAAGCAAAGATGCAGTTTGCTGAAAACAAGTTGTTCTTTGACAGTCTTGAATACTAAGTGCGGTTCAGTTAATAAAACTGTCTTTCTGGTGCTCATTGCAAACACGCCAGAAAGTGTTTTTCTGTGTTCCAATTGTTAGTATAAACAAATACGCAGTCTGCTGAAAGCAAGCTGTGCTCTGACAGTCTTTCTTATGGAGTGCAGTTCAGCTAATAAAACTCTTTCTGCCTTTCATTGCAAGCGAGCCCGAAAGTGTTTTTATGCTTCATAATGGACTGTAAAAGCAAAGATGCAGTTTGCTGAAAACAAGTTGTTCTTTGACAGTCTTGAATACTGAGTGCGGTTCAGTTAATAAAACTGTCTTTCTGGTGCTCATTGCAAACAAACCAGAAAGTGTTTTTCTGTGTTCTACTTGTTAGTATAAACAAATATGCAGTCTGCTGAAAGCAAGCTGTGCTCTGACAGTCTTTCTTATGGAGTGCAGTTCAGCTAATAAAACTCTTTCTGCCTTTCATTGCAAGCGAGCCCGAAAGTGTTTTTATGCTTCATAATGGACTGTAAAAGCAAAGATGCAGTTTGCTGAAAACAAGTTGTTCTTTGACAGTCTTGAATACTGAGTGCGGTTCAGTTAATAAAACTGTCTTTCTGGTGCTCATTGCAAACAAACCAGAAAGTGTTTTTCTGTGTTCTACTTGTTAGTATAAACAAATATGCAGTCTGCTGAAAGCAAGCTGTGCTCTGACAGTCTTTCTTATGGAGTGCAGTTCAGCTAATAAAACTCTTTCTGCCTTTCATTGCAAGCGAGCCCGAAAGTGTTTTTATGCTTCATAATGGACTGTAAAAGCAAAGATGCAGTTTGCTGAAAACAAGTTGTTCTTTGACAGTCTTGAATACTGAGTGCGGTTCAGTTAATAAAACTGTCTTTCTGGTGCTCATTGCAAACACGCCAGAAAGTGTTTTTCTGTGTTCCAATTGTTAGTATAAACAAATACGCAGTCTGCTGAAAGCAAGCTGTGCTCTGACAGTCTTTCTTATGGAGTGCAGTTCAGCTAATAAAACTCTTTCTGCCTTTCATTGCAAGCGAGCCCGAAAGTGTTTTTATGCTTCATAATGGGTTGTAAAAGCAAAGATGCAGTTTGCTAAAAACAAGTTGTTCTTTGACAGTCTTGAATACTAAGTGCGGTTCAGTTAATAAAACTGTCTTTCTGGTGCTCATTGCAAACACTGCCTTTCATTGCAAGCAAGCCCGAAAGTGTTTTTATGCTTTCCGGTGCTCATTGCAAACAAGCCAGAAAGTGTTTTTCTGTGTTCCAATTGTTAGTATAAACAAATATGCAGTCTGCTGAAAGCAAGCTGTTCTTTGATAGTCTTTCTTATGGAGTGCAGTTCAGCTAATAAAACTCTTTCTGCCTTTCATTGCAAGCGAGCCCGAAAGTGTTTTTATGCTTCATAATGGACTGTAAAAGCAAAGATGCAGTTTGCTGAAAACAAGTTGTTCTTTGACAGTCTTGAATACTGAGTGCGGTTCAGTTAATAAAACTGTCTTTCTGGTGCTCATTGCAAACAAGCCAGAAAGTGTTTTTCTGTGTTCTACTTGTTAGTATAAACAAATATGCAGTCTGCTGAAAGCAAGCTGTTCTTTGATAGTCTTTCTTATGGAGTGCAGTTCAGCTAATAAAACTCTTTCTGCCTTTCATTGCAAGCGAGCCCGAAAGTGTTTTTATGCTTCATAATGGACTGTAAAAGCAAAGATGCAGTTTGCTGAAAACAAGTTGTTCTTTGACAGTCTTGAATACTAAGTGCGGTTCAGTTAATAAAACTGTCTTTCTGGTGCTCATTGCAAACACGCCAGAAAGTGTTTTTCTGTGTTCCAATTGCTAGTATAAAGAAATACGCAGTCTGCTGAAAGCAAGCTGTTCTCTGACAGTCTTTCTTATGGAGTGCAGTTCAGCTAATAAAACTCTTTCTGCCTTTCATTGCAAGCGAGCCCGAAAGTGTTTTTATGCTTCACAATGGGTTGTAAAAGCAAAGATGCAGTTTGCTGAAAACAAGTTGTTCTTTGACAGTCTTGAATACTGAGTGCGGTTCAGTTAATAAAACTGTCTTTCTGGTGCTCATTGCAAACACGCCAGAAAGTGTTTTTCTGTGTTCCAATTGTTAGTATAAACAAATACGCAGTCTGCTGAAAGCAAGCTGTGCTCTGACAGTCTTTCTTATGGAGCGCAGTTCCGCTAATAAAACTCTTTCTGCCTTTCATTGCAAGCGAGCCCGAAAGTGTTTTTATGCTTCATAACGGGTTGTAAAAGCAAAGATGCAGTTTGCTGAAAACAAGTTGTTCTTTGACAGTCTTGAATACTGAGTGCGGTTCAGTTAATAAAACTGTCTTTCTGGTGCTCATTGCAAACACGCCAGAAAGTGTTTTTCTGTGTTCCAATTGTTAGTATAAACAAATACGCAGTCTGCTGAAAGCAAGCTGTGCTCTGACAGTCTTTCTTATGGAGTGCAGTTCAGCTAATAAAACTCTTTCTGCCTTTCATTGCAAGCGAGCCCGAAAGTGTTTTTATGCTTCATAATGGACTGTAAAAGCAAAGATGCAGTTTGCTGAAAACAAGTTGTTCTTTGACAGTCTTGAATACTGAGTGCGGTTCAGTTAATAAAACTGTCTTTCTGGTGCTCATTACAAACACGCCAGAAAGTGTTTTTCTGTGTTCCAATTGTTAGTATAAACAAATACGCAGTCTGCTGAAAGAAAGCTGTTCTTTGATAGTCTTTCTTATGGAGTGCAGTTCAGCTAATAAAACTCTTTCTGCCTTTCATTGCAAGCGAGACCGAAAGTGTTTTTATGCTTCATAATGGACTGTAAAAGCAAAGATGCAGTTTGCTGAAAACAAGTTGTTCTTTGACAGTCTTGAATACTGAGTGCGGTTCAGTTAATAAAACTGTCTTTCTGGTGCTCATTGCAAACACGCCAGAAAGTGTTTTTCTGTGTTCCAATTGTTAGTATAAACAAATACGCAGTCTGCTGAAAGCAAGCTGTGCTCTGACAGTCTTTCTTATGGAGTGCAGTTCAGCTAATAAAACTCTTTCTGCCTTTCATTGCAAGCGAGCCCGAAAGTGTTTTTATGCTTCATAATGGACTGTAAAAGCAAAGATGCAGTTTGCTGAAAACAAGTTGTTCTTTGACAGTCTTGAATACTGAGTGCGGTTCAGTTAATAAAACTGTCTTTCTGGTGCTCATTACAAACACGCCAGAAAGTGTTTTTCTGTGTTCCAATTGTTAGTATAAACAAATACGCAGTCTGCTGAAAGAAAGCTGTTCTTTGATAGTCTTTCTTATGGAGTGCAGTTCAGCTAATAAAACTCTTTCTGCCTTTCATTGCAAGCGAGACCGAAAGTGTTTTTATGCTTCATAATGGACTGTAAAAGCAAAGATGCAGTTTGCTGAAAACAAGTTGTTCTTTGACAGTCTTGAATACTGAGTGCGGTTCAGTTAATAAAACTGTCTTTCTGGTGCTCATTGCAAACACGCCAGAAAGTGTTTTTCTGTGTTCCAATTGTTAGTATAAACAAATACGCAGTCTGCTGAAAGCAAGCTGTGCTCTGACAGTCTTTCTTATGGAGTGCAGTTCAGCTAATAAAACTCTTTCTGCCTTTCATTGCAAGCGAGCCCGAAAGTGTTTTTATGCTTCATAACGGGTTGTAAAAGCAAAGATGCAGTTTGCTGAAAACAAGTTGTTCTTTGACAGTCTTGAATACTGAGTGCGGTTCAGTTAATAAAACTGTCTTTCTGGTGCTCATTGCAAACACGCCAGAAAGTGTTTTTCTGTGTTCCAATTGTTAGTATAAAGAAATACGCAGTCTGCTGAAAGCAAGCTGTGCTCTGACAGTCTTTCTTATGGAGCGCAGTTCCGCTAATAAAACTCTTTCTGCCTTTCATTGCAAGCGAGCCCGAAAGTGTTTTTATGCTTCATAATGGATTGTAAAAGCAAAGATGCAGTTTGCTGAAAACAAGTTGTTCTTTGACAGTCTTGAATACTGAGTGCGGTTCAGTTAATAAAACTGTCTTTCCGGTGCTCATTGCAAACAAGCCAGAAAGTGTTTTTCTGTGTTCCAATTGTTAGTATAAACAAATATGCAGTCTGCTGAAAGCAAGCTGTTCTTTGATAGTCTTTCTTATGGAGTGCAGTTCAGCTAATAAAACTCTTTCTGCCTTTCATTGCAAGCGAGCCCGAAAGTGTTTTTATGCTTCATAATGGACTGTAAAAGCAAAGATGCAGTTTGCTGAAAACAAGTTGTTCTTTGACAGTCTTGAATACTGAGTGCGGTTCAGTTAATAAAACTGTCTTTCTGGTGCTCATTGCAAACAAGCCAGAAAGTGTTTTTCTGTGTTCTACTTGCTAGTATAAAGAAGTACGCAGTCTGCTGAAAGCAAGCTGTTCTCTGACAGTCTTTCTTATGGAGTGCAGTTCAGCTAATAAAACTCTTTCTGCCTTTCATTGCAAGCGAGCCCGAAAGTGTTTTTATGCTTCATAATGGACTGTAAAAGCAAAGATGCAGTTTGCTGAAAACAAGTTGTTCTTTGACAGTCTTGAATACTGAGTGCGGTTCAGTTAATAAAACTGTCTTTCTGGTGCTCATTACAAACACGCCAGAAAGTGTTTTTCTGTGTTCCAATTGTTAGTATAAACAAATACGCAGTCTGCTGAAAGAAAGCTGTTCTTTGATAGTCTTTCTTATGGAGTGCAGTTCAGCTAATAAAACTCTTTCTGCCTTTCATTGCAAGCGAGACCGAAAGTGTTTTTATGCTTCATAATGGACTGTAAAAGCAAAGATGCAGTTTGCTGAAAACAAGTTGTTCTTTGACAGTCTTGAATACTGAGTGCGGTTCAGTTAATAAAACTGTCTTTCTGGTGCTCATTGCAAGCAAGCCAGAAAGTGTTTTTCTGTGTTCCAATTGCTAGTATAAAGAAATACGCAGTCTGCTGAAAGCAAGCTGTTCTCTGACAGTTTTTTTTATGGAGTGCAGTTCAGCTAATAAAACTCTTTCTGCCTTTCATTGCAAGCGAGCCCGAAAGTGTTTTTATGCTTCATAAAGGACTGTAAAAGCAAAGATGCAGTTTGCTGAAAACAAGTTGTTCTTTGACAGTCTTGAATACTAAGTGCGGTTCAGTTAATAAAACTGTCTTTCTGGTGCTCATTGCAAACACGCCAGAAAGTGTTTTTCTGTGTTCCAATTGTTAGTATAAACAAATACGCAGTCTGCTGAAAGCAAGCTGTGCTCTGACAGTCTTTCTTATGGAGCGCAGTTCCGCTAATAAAACTCTTTCTGCCTTTCATTGCAAGCAAGCCCGAAAGTGTTTTTATGCTTCATAATGGATTGTAAAAGCAAAGATGCAGTTTGCTGAAAACAAGTTTATCTTTGACAGTCTTGAATACTGAGTGCAGCTGAGTTAATAAAACTGTCTTTCTGGTGCTCATTGCAAGCAAGCCAGAAAGTGTTTTTCTGTGTTCCAATTGCTAGTATAAAGAAATACGCAGTCTGCTGAAAGCGAGCTGTTCTCTGACAGTCTTTCTTATGGAGTGCAGTTCAGCTAATAAAACTCTTTCTGCCTTTCATTGCAAGCGAGCCCGAAAGTGTTTTTATGCTTCATAATGGACTGTAAAAGCAAAGATGCAGTTTGCTGAAAACAAGTTGTTCTTTGACAGTCTTGAATACTGAGTGCGGTTCAGTTAATAAAACTGTCTTTCTGGTGCTCATTGCAAACACGCCAGAAAGTGTTTTTCTGTGTTCCAATTGTTAGTATAAACAAATACGCAGTCTGCTGAAAGCAAGCTGTGCTCTGACAGTCTTTCTTATGGAGCGCAGTTCCGCTAATAAAACTCTTTCTGCCTTTCATTGCAAGCGAGCCCGAAAGTGTTTTTATGCTTCATAATGGATTGTAAAAGCAAAGATGCAGTTTGCTGAAAACAAGTTGTTCTTTGACAGTCTTGAATACTGAGTGCGGTTCAGTTAATAAAACTGTCTTTCCGGTGCTCATTGCAAACAAGCCAGAAAGTGTTTTTCTGTGTTCCAATTGTTAGTATAAACAAATATGCAGTCTGCTGAAAGCAAGCTGTTCTTTGATAGTCTTTCTTATGGAGTGCAGTTCAGCTAATAAAACTCTTTCTGCCTTTCATTGCAAGCGAGCCCGAAAGTGTTTTTATGCTTCATAATGGACTGTAAAAGCAAAGATGCAGTTTGCTGAAAATAAGTTGTTCTTTGACAGTCTTGAATACTGAGTGCGGTTCAGTTAATAAAACTGTCTTTCTGGTGCTCATTGCAAACAAGCCAGAAAGTGTTTTTCTGTGTTCTACTTGTTAGTATAAACAAATATGCAGTCTGCTGAAAGCAAGCTGTTCTTTGATAGTCTTTCTTATGGAGTGCAGTTCAGCTAATAAAACTCTTTCTGCCTTTCATTGCAAGCGAGCCCGAAAGTGTTTTTATGCTTCATAATGGACTGTAAAAGCAAAGATGCAGTTTGCTGAAAACAAGTTGTTCTTTGACAGTCTTGAATACTAAGTGCGGTTCAGTTAATAAAACTGTCTTTCTGGTGCTCATTGCAAACACGCCAGAAAGTGTTTTTCTGTGTTCCAATTGCTAGTATAAAGAAATACGCAGTCTGCTGAAAGCAAGCTGTTCTCTGACAGTCTTTCTTATGGAGTGCAGTTCAGCTAATAAAACTCTTTCTGCCTTTCATTGCAAGCGAGCCCGAAAGTGTTTTTATGCTTCATAATGGATTGTAAAAGCAAAGATGCAGTTTGCTGAAAACAAGTTGTTCTTTGACAGTCTTGAATACTGAGTGCAGTTGAGTTAATAAAACTGTCTTTCTGGTGCTCATTGCAAACAAACCAGAAAGTGTTTTTCTGTGTTCTACTTGTTAGTATAAACAAATATGCAGTCTGCTGAAAGCAAGCTGTGCTCTGACAGTCTTTCTTATGGAGTGCAGTTCAGCTAATAAAACTCTTTCTGCCTTTCATTGCAAGCGAGCCCGAAAGTGTTTTTATGCTTCATAATGGACTGTAAAAGCAAAGATGCAGTTTGCTGAAAACAAGTTGTTCTTTGACAGTCTTGAATACTGAGTGCGGTTCAGTTAATAAAACTGTCTTTCTGGTGCTCATTGCAAACACGCCAGAAAGTGTTTTTCTGTGTTCCAATTGTTAGTATAAACAAATACGCAGTCTGCCGAAAGCAAGCTGTGCTCTGACAGTCTTTCTTATGGAGTGCAGTTCAGCTAATAAAACTCTTTCTGCCTTTCATTGCAAGCGAGCCCGAAAGTGTTTTTATGCTTCATAACGGGTTGTAAAAGCAAAGATGCAGTTTGCTGAAAACAAGTTGTTCTTTGACAGTCTTGAATACTGAGTGCGGTTCAGTTAATAAAACTGTCTTTCTGGTGCTCATTGCAAACAAGCCAGAAAGTGTTTTTCTGTGTTCCAATTGTTAGTATAAACAAATATGCAGTCTGCTGAAAGCAAGCTGTTCTTTGATAGTCTTTCTTATGGAGTGCAGTTCAGCTAATAAAACTCTTTCTGCCTTTCATTGCAAGCGAGTCCGAAAGTGTTTTTATGCTTCATAATGGACTGTAAAAGCAAAGATGCAGTTTGCTGAAAACAAGTTGTTCTTTGACAGTCTTGAATACTGAGTGCGGTTCAGTTAATAAAACTGTCTTTCTGGTGCTCATTGCAAACAAACCAGAAAGTGTTTTTCTGTGTTCTACTTGTTAGTATAAACAAATATGCAGTCTGCTGAAAGCAAGCTGTGCTCTGACAGTCTTTCTTATGGAGTGCAAATCAGCTAATAAAACTCTTTCTGCCTTTCATTGCAAGCGAGCCCGAAAGTGTTTTTATGCTTCATAATGGGTTGTAAAAGCAAAGATGCAGTTTGCTGAAAACAAGTTGTTCTTTGACAGTCTTGAATACTAAGTGCGGTTCAGTTAATAAAACTGTCTTTCTGGTGCTCATTGCAAACACGCCAGAAACTGTTTTTCTGTGTTCCAATTGTTAGTATAAACAAATACGCAGTCTGCTGAAAGCAAGCTGTGCTCTGACAGTCTTTCTTATGGAGCGCAGTTCCGCTAATAAAACTCTTTCTGCCTTTCATTGCAAGCGAGCCCGAAAGTGTTTTTATGCTTCATAATGGATTGTAAAAGCAAAGATGCAGTTTGCTGAAAACAAGTTTATCTTTGACAGTCTTGAATACTGAGTGCAGTTGAGTTAATAAAACTGTCTTTCTAGTGCTCATTGCAAGCAAGCCAGAAAGTGTTTTTCTGTCTTCCAATTGCTAGTATAAAGAAATACGCAGTCTGCTGAAAGCAAGCTGTTCTCTGACAGTCTTTCTTATGGAGTGCAGTTCAGCTAATAAAACTCTTTCTGCCTTTCATTGCAAGCGAGCCCGAAAGTGTTTTTATGCTTCATAAAGGACTGTAAAAGCAAAGATGCAGTTTGCTGAAAACAAGTTGTTCTTTGACAGTCTTGAATACTAAGTGCGGTTCAGTTAATAAAACTGTCTTTCTGGTGCTCATTGCAAACACGCCAGAAAGTGTTTTTCTGTGTTCCAATTGTTAGTATAAACAAATACGCAGTCTGCTGAAAGCAAGCTGTGCTCTGACAGTCTTTCTTATGGAGTGCAGTTCAGCTAATAAAACTCTTTCTGCCTTTCATTGCAAGCGAGCCCGAAAGTGTTTTTATGCTTCATAATGGACTGTAAAAGCAAAGATGCAGTTTGCTGAAAACAAGTTGTTCTTTGACAGTCTTGAATACTGAGTGCGGTTCAGTTAATAAAACTGTCTTTCTGGTGCTCATTACAAACACGCCAGAAAGTGTTTTTCTGTGTTCCAATTGTTAGTATAAACAAATACGCAGTCTGCTGAAAGAAAGCTGTTCTTTGATAGTCTTTCTTATGGAGTGCAGTTCAGCTAATAAAACTCTTTCTGCCTTTCATTGCAAGCGAGACCGAAAGTGTTTTTATGCTTCATAATGGACTGTAAAAGCAAAGATGCAGTTTGCTGAAAACAAGTTGTTCTTTGACAGTCTTGAATACTGAGTGCGGTTCAGTTAATAAAACTGTCTTTCTGGTGCTCATTGCAAGCAAGCCAGAAAGTGTTTTTCTGTGTTCCAATTGCTAGTATAAAGAAATACGCAGTCTGCTGAAAGCAAGCTGTTCTCTGACAGTTTTTTTTATGGAGTGCAGTTCAGCTAATAAAACTCTTTCTGCCTTTCATTGCAAGCGAGCCCGAAAGTGTTTTTATGCTTCATAAAGGACTGTAAAAGCAAAGATGCAGTTTGCTGAAAACATGTTGTTTTTTGACAGTCTTGAATACTAAGTGCGGTTCAGTTAATAAAACTGTCTTTCTGGTGCTCATTGCAAACACGCCAGAAAGTGTTTTTCTGTGTTCCAATTGTTAGTATAAACAAATACGCAGTCTGCTGAAAGCAAGCTGTGCTCTGACAGTCTTTCTTATGGAGTGCAGTTCAGCTAATAAAACTCTTTCTGCCTTTCATTGCAAGCGAGCCCGAAAGTGTTTTTATGCTTCATAATGGACTGTAAAAGCAAAGATGCAGTTTGCTGAAAACAAGTTGTTTTTTGACAGTCTTGAATACTAAGTGCGGTTCAGTTAATAAAACTGTCTTTCTGGTGCTCATTGCAAACACGCCAGAAAGTGTTTTTCTGTGTTCCAATTGTTAGTATAAACAAATACGCAGTCTGCTGAAAGCAAGCTGTGCTCTGACAGTCTTTCTTATGGAGTGCAGTTCAGCTAATAAAACTCTTTCTGCCTTTCATTGCAAGCGAGCCCGAAAGTGTTTTTATGCTTCATAATGGACTGTAAAAGCAAAGATGCAGTTTGCTGAAAACAAGTTGTTCTTTGACAGTCTTGAATACTAAGTGCGGTTCAGTTAATAAAACTGTCTTTCTGGTGCTCATTGCAAACACGCCAGAAAGTGTTTTTCTGTGTTCCAATTGTTAGTATAAACAAATACGCAGTCTGCTGAAAGCAAGCTGTGCTCTGACAGTCTTTCTTATGGAGCGCAGTTCCGCTAATAAAACTCTTTCTGCCTTTCATTGCAAGCGAGCCCGAAAGTGTTTTTATGCTTCATAACGGGTTGTAAAAGCAAAGATGCAGTTTGCTGAAAACAAGTTGTTCTTTGACAGTCTTGAATACTGAGTGCGGTTCAGTTAATAAAACTGTCTTTCTGGTGCTCATTGCAAGCACGCCAGAAAGTGTTTTTCTGTGTTCCAATTGCTAGTATAAAGAAATACGCAGTCTGCTGAAAGCAAGCTGTTCTCTGACAGTTTTTTTTATGGAGTGCAGTTCAGCTAATAAAACTCTTTCTGCCTTTCATTGCAAGCGAGCCCGAAAGTGTTTTTATGCTTCATAAAGGACTGTAAAAGCAAAGATGCAGTTTGCTGAAAACAAGTTGTTCTTTGACAGTCTTGAATACTAAGTGCGGTTCAGTTAATAAAACTGTCTTTCTGGTGCTCATTGCAAACACGCCAGAAAGTGTTTTTCTGTGTTCCAATTGTTAGTATAAACAAATACGCAGTCTGCTGAAAGCAAGCTGTGCTCTGACAGTCTTTCTTATGGAGTGCAGTTCAGCTAATAAAACTCTTTCTGCCTTTCATTGCAAGCGAGCCCGAAAGTGTTTTTATGCTTCATAATGGACTGTAAAAGCAAAGATGCAGTTTGCTGAAAACAAGTTGTTCTTTGACAGTCTTGAATACTAAGTGCGGTTCAGTTAATAAAACTGTCTTTCTGGTGCTCATTGCAAACACGCCAGAAAGTGTTTTTCTGTGTTCCAATTGTTAGTATAAACAAATACGCAGTCTGCTGAAAGCAAGCTGTGCTCTGACAGTCTTTCTTATGGAGCGCAGTTCCGCTAATAAAACTCTTTCTGCCTTTCATTGCAAGCGAGCCCGAAAGTGTTTTTATGCTTCATAACGGGTTGTAAAAGCAAAGATGCAGTTTGCTGAAAACAAGTTGTTCTTTGACAGTCTTGAATACTGAGTGCGGTTCAGTTAATAAAACTGTCTTTCTGGTGCTCATTGCAAGCACGCCAGAAAGTGTTTTTCTGTGTTCCAATTGCTAGTATAAAGAAATACGCAGTCTGCTGAAAGCAAGCTGTTCTCTGACAGTTTTTTTTATGGAGTGCAGTTCAGCTAATAAAACTCTTTCTGCCTTTCATTGCAAGCGAGCCCGAAAGTGTTTTTATGCTTCATAAAGGACTGTAAAAGCAAAGATGCAGTTTGCTGAAAACAAGTTGTTCTTTGACAGTCTTGAATACTAAGTGCGGTTCAGTTAATAAAACTGTCTTTCTGGTGCTCATTGCAAACACGCCAGAAAGTGTTTTTCTGTGTTCCAATTGTTAGTATAAACAAATACGCAGTCTGCTGAAAGCAAGCTGTGCTCTGACAGTCTTTCTTATGGAGTGCAGTTCAGCTAATAAAACTCTTTCTGCCTTTCATTGCAAGCGAGCCCGAAAGTGTTTTTATGCTTCATAATGGACTGTAAAAGCAAAGATGCAGTTTGCTGAAAACAAGTTGTTCTTTGACAGTCTTGAATACTGAGTGCGGTTCAGTTAATAAAACTGTCTTTCTGGTGCTCATTACAAACACGCCAGAAAGTGTTTTTCTGTGTTCCAATTGTTAGTATAAACAAATACGCAGTCTGCTGAAAGAAAGCTGTTCTTTGATAGTCTTTCTTATGGAGTGCAGTTCAGCTAATAAAACTCTTTCTGCCTTTCATTGCAAGCGAGACCGAAAGTGTTTTTATGCTTCATAATGGACTGTAAAAGCAAAGATGCAGTTTGCTGAAAACAAGTTGTTCTTTGACAGTCTTGAATACTGAGTGCGGTTCAGTTAATAAAACTGTCTTTCTGGTGCTCATTGCAAACACGCCAGAAAGTGTTTTTCTGTGTTCCAATTGTTAGTATAAACAAATACGCAGTCTGCTGAAAGCAAGCTGTGCTCTGACAGTCTTTCTTATGGAGTGCAGTTCAGCTAATAAAACTCTTTCTGCCTTTCATTGCAAGCGAGCCCGAAAGTGTTTTTATGCTTCATAATGGACTGTAAAAGCAAAGATGCAGTTTGCTGAAAACAAGTTGTTCTTTGACAGTCTTGAATACTGAGTGCGGTTCAGTTAATAAAACTGTCTTTCTGGTGCTCATTACAAACACGCCAGAAAGTGTTTTTCTGTGTTCCAATTGTTAGTATAAAGAAATACGCAGTCTGCTGAAAGCAAGCTGTGCTCTGACAGTCTTTCTTATGGAGCGCAGTTCCGCTATTAAAACTCTTTCTGCCTTTAATTGCAAGCGAGCCCGAAAGTGTTTTTATGCTTCATAACGGGTTGTAAAAGCAAAGATGCAGTTTGCTGAAAACAAGTTGTTCTTTGACAGTCTTGAATACTGAGTGCGGTTCAGTTAATAAAACTGTCTTTCTGGTGCTCATTGCAAGCAAGCCAGAAAGTGTTTTTCTGTGTTCCAATTGCTAGTATAAAGAAATACGCAGTCTGCTGAAAGCAAGCTGTTCTCTGACAGTTTTTTTTATGGAGTGCAGTTCAGCTAATAAAACTCTTTCTGCCTTTCATTGCAAGCGAGCCCGAAAGTGTTTTTATGCTTCATAATGGACTGTAAAAGCAAAGATGCAGTTTGCTGAAAACAAGTTGTTCTTTGACAGTCTTGAATACTAAGTGCGGTTCAGTTAATAAAACTGTCTTTCTGGTGCTCATTACAAACACGCCAGAAAGTGTTTTTCTGTGTTCCAATTGTTAGTATAAACAAATACGCAGTCTGCTGAAAGCAAGCTGTGCTCTGACAGTCTTTCTTATGGAGCGCAGTTCAGCTAATAAAACTCTTTCTGCCTTTCATTGCAAGCAAGCCCGAAAGTGTTTTTATGCTTCATAATGGATTGTAAAAGCAAAGATGCAGTTTGCTGAAAACAAGTTTATCTTTGACAGTCTTGAATACTGAGTGCAGTTGAGTTAATAAAACTGTCTTTCTGGTGCTCATTGCAAGCAAGCCAGAAAGTGTTTTTCTGTGTTCCAATTGCTAGTATAAAGAAATACGCAGTCTGCTGAAAGCAAGCTGTTCTCTGAAAGTCTTTCTTATGGAGTGCAGTTCAGCTAATAAAACTCTTTCTGCCTTTCATTGCAAGCGAGCCCGAAAGTGTTTTTATGCTTCATAACGGGTTGTAAAAGCAAAGATGCAGTTTGCTGAAAACAAGTTGTTCTTTGACAGTCTTGAATACTGAGTGCGGTTCAGTTAATAAAACTGTCTTTCTGGTGCTCATTGCAAACACGCCAGAAAGTGTTTTTCTGTGTTCCAATTGTTAGTATAAAGAAATACGCAGTCTGCTGAAAGCAAGCTGTGCTCTGACAGTCTTTCTTATGGAGCGCAGTTCCGCTAATAAAACTCTTTCTGCCTTTAATTGCAAGCGAGCCCGAAAGTGTTTTTATGCTTCATAACGGGTTGTAAAAGCAAAGATGCAGTTTGCTGAAAACAAGTTGTTCTTTGACAGTCTTGAATACTGAGTGCGGTTCAGTTAATAAAACTGTCTTTCTGGTGCTCATTGCAAGCAAGCCAGAAAGTGTTTTTCTGTGTTCCAATTGCTAGTATAAAGAAATACGCAGTCTGCTGAAAGCAAGCTGTTCTCTGACAGTTTTTTTTATGGAGTGCAGTTCAGCTAATAAAACTCTTTCTGCCTTTCATTGCAAGCGAGCCCGAAAGTGTTTTTATGCTTCATAATGGACTGTAAAAGCAAAGATGCAGTTTGCTGAAAACAAGTTGTTCTTTGACAGTCTTGAATACTAAGTGCGGTTCAGTTAATAAAACTGTCTTTCTGGTGCTCATTGCAAACACGCCAGAAAGTGTTTTTCTGTGTTCCAATTGTTAGTATAAAGAAATACGCAGTCTGCTGAAAGCAAGCTGTGCTCTGACAGTCTTTCTTATGGAGCGCAGTTCCGCTATTAAAACTCTTTCTGCCTTTAATTGCAAGCGAGCCCGAAAGTGTTTTTATGCTTCATAACGGGTTGTAAAAGCAAAGATGCAGTTTGCTGAAAACAAGTTGTTCTTTGACAGTCTTGAATACTGAGTGCGGTTCAGTTAATAAAACTGTCTTTCTGGTGCTCATTGCAAGCAAGCCAGAAAGTGTTTTTCTGTGTTCCAATTGCTAGTATAAAGAAATACGCAGTCTGCTGAAAGCAAGCTGTTCTCTGACAGTTTTTTTTATGGAGTGCAGTTCAGCTAATAAAACTCTTTCTGCCTTTCATTGCAAGCGAGCCCGAAAGTGTTTTTATGCTTCATAATGGACTGTAAAAGCAAAGATGCAGTTTGCTGAAAACAAGTTGTTCTTTGACAGTCTTGAATACTAAGTGCGGTTCAGTTAATAAAACTGTCTTTCTGGTGCTCATTACAAACACGCCAGAAAGTGTTTTTCTGTGTTCCAATTGTTAGTATAAACAAATACGCAGTCTGCTGAAAGCAAGCTGTGCTCTGACAGTCTTTCTTATGGAGCGCAGTTCAGCTAATAAAACTCTTTCTGCCTTTCATTGCAAGCAAGCCCGAAAGTGTTTTTATGCTTCATAATGGATTGTAAAAGCAAAGATGCAGTTTGCTGAAAACAAGTTTATCTTTGACAGTCTTGAATACTGAGTGCGGTTCAGTTAATAAAACTGTCTTTCTGGTGCTCATTGCAAACACGCCAGAAAGTGTTTTTCTGTGTTCCAATTGTTAGTATAAAGAAATACGCAGTCTGCTGAAAGCAAGCTGTGCTCTGACAGTCTTTCTTATGGAGTGCAGTTCAGCTAATAAAACTCTTTCTGCCTTTCATTGCAAGCGAGCCCGAAAGTGTTTTTATGCTTCATAATGGACTGTAAAAGCAAAGATGCAGTTTGCTGAAAACAAGTTGTTCTTTGACAGTCTTGAATACTGAGTGCGGTTCAGTTAATAAAACTGTCTTTCTGATGCTCATTGCAAACAAACCAGAAAGTGTTTTTCTGTGTTCTACTTGTTAGTATAAACAAATATGCAGTCTGCTGAAAGCAAGCTGTGCTCTGACAGTCTTTCTTATGGAGTGCAGTTCAGCTAATAAAACTCTTTCTGCCTTTCATTGCAAGCGAGCCCGAAAGTGTTTTTATGCTTCATAATGGGTTGTAAAAGCAAAGATGCAGTTTGCTGAAAACAAGTTGTTCTTTGACAGTCTTGAATACTAAGTGCGGTTCAGTTAATAAAACTGTCTTTCTGGTGCTCATTGCAAACACGCCAGAAACTGTTTTTCTGTGTTCCAATTGTTAGTATAAACAAATACGCAGTCTGCTGAAAGCAAGCTGTGCTCTGACAGTCTTTCTTATGGAGCGCAGTTCCGCTAATAAAACTCTTTCTGCCTTTCATTGCAAGCGAGCCCGAAAGTGTTTTTATGCTTCATAATGGACTGTAAAAGCAAAGATGCAGTTTGCTGAAAACAAGTTGTTCTTTGACAGTCTTGAATACTGAGTGCGGTTCAGTTAATAAAACTGTCTTTCTGGTGCTCATTGCAAGCAAGCCAGAAAGTGTTTTTCTGTGTTCCAATTGCTAGTATAAAGAAATACGCAGTCTGCTGAAAGCAAGCTGTTCTCTGACAGTCTTTCTTATGGAGTGCAGTTCAGCTAATAAAACTCTTTCTGCCTTTCATTGCAAGCGAGCCCGAAAGTGTTTTTATGCTTCATAATGGATTGTAAAAGCAAAGATGCAGTTTGCTGAAAACAAGTTGTTCTTTGACAGTCTTGAATACTGAGTGCAGCTGAGTTAATAAAACTGTCTTTCTGGTGCTCATTGCAAGCAAGCCAGAAAGTGTTTTTCTGTGTTCCAATTGCTAGTATAAAGAAATACGCAGTCTGCTGAAAGCGAGCTGTTCTCTGACAGTCTTTCTTATGGAGTGCAGTTCAGCTAATAAAACTCTTTCTGCCTTTCATTGCAAGCGAGCCCGAAAGTGTTTTTATGCTTCATAATGGACTGTAAAAGCAAAGATGCAGTTTGCTGAAAACAAGTTGTTCTTTGACAGTCTTGAATACTGAGTGCGGTTCAGTTAATAAAACTGTCTTTCTGGTGCTCATTGCAAACAAACCAGAAAGTGTTTTTCTGTGTTCTACTTGTTAGTATAAACAAATACGCAGTCTGCTGAAAGCAAGCTGTGCTCTGACAGTCTTTCTTATGGAGCGCAGTTCCGCTAATAAAACTCTTTCTGCCTTTCATTGCAAGCGAGCCCGAAAGTGTTTTTATGCTTCATAATGGACTGTAAAAGCAAAGATGCAGTTTGCTGAAAACAAGTTGTTCTTTGACAGTCTTGAATACTAAGTGCGGTTCAGTTAATAAAACTGTCTTTCTGGTGCTCATTGCAAACACGCCAGAAAGTGTTTTTCTGTGTTCCAATTGTTAGTATAAACAAATACGCAGTCTGCTGAAAGCAAGCTGTGCTCTGACAGTCTTTCTTATGGAGCGCAGTTCCGCTAATAAAACTCTTTCTGCCTTTCATTGCAAGCAAGCCCGAAATTGTTTTTATGCTTCATAATGGACTGTAAAAGCAAAGATGCAGTTTGCTGAAAACAAGTTGTTCTTTGACAGTCTTGAATACTGAGTGCGGTTCAGTTAATAAAACTGTCTTTCTGGTGCTCATTGCAAACAAACCAGAAAGTGTTTTTCTGTGTTCTACTTGTTAGTATAAACAAATATGCAGTCTGCTGAAAGCAAGCTGTGCTCTGACAGTCTTTCTTATGGAGTGCAGTTCAGCTAATAAAACTCTTTCTGCCTTTCATTGCAAGCGAGCCCGAAAGTGTTTTTATGCTTCATAATGGGTTGTAAAAGCAAAGATGCAGTTTGCTGAAAACAAGTTGTTCTTTGACAGTCTTGAATACTAAGTGCGGTTCAGTTAATAAAACTGTCTTTCTGGTGCTCATTGCAAACACGCCAGAAAGTGTTTTTCTGTGTTCCAATTGTTAGTATAAACAAATACGCAGTCTGCTGAAAGCAAGCTGTGCTCTGACAGTCTTTCTTATGGAGCGCAGTTCCGCTAATAAAACTCTTTCTGCCTTTCATTGCAAGCGAGCCCGAAAGTGTTTTTATGCTTCATAATGGACTGTAAAAGCAAAGATGCAGTTTGCTGAAAACAAGTTGTTCTTTGACAGTCTTGAATACTAAGTGCGGTTCAGTTAATAAAACTGTCTTTCTGGTGCTCATTGCAAACACGCCAGAAAGTGTTTTTCTGTGTTCCAATTGTTAGTATAAACAAATACGCAGTCTGCTGAAAGCAAGCTGTGCTCTGACAGTCTTTCTTATGGAGTGCAGTTCAGCTAATAAAACTCTTTCTGCCTTTCATTGCAAGCGAGCCCGAAAGTGTTTTTATGCTTCATAATGGACTGTAAAAGCAAAGATGCAGTTTGCTGAAAACAAGTTGTTCTTTGACAGTCTTGAATACTGAGTGCGGTTCAGTTAATAAAACTGTCTTTCTGGTGCTCATTGCAAACACGCCAGAAAGTGTTTTTCTGTGTTCCAATTGTTAGTATAAACAAATACGCAGTCTGCTGAAAGCAAGCTGTGCTCTGACAGTCTTTCTTATGGAGTGCAGTTCAGCTAATAAAACTCTTTCTGCCTTTCCTTGCAAGCGAGCCCGAAAGTGTTTTTATGCTTCATAATGGGTTGTAAAAGCAAAGATGCAGTTTGCTGAAAACAAGTTGTTCTTTGACAGTCTTGAATACTAAGTGCGGTTCAGTTAATAAAACTGTCTTTCTGGTGCTCATTGCAAACACTGCCTTTCATTGCAAGCAAGCCCGAAAGTGTTTTTATGCTTCATAATGGATTGTAAAAGCAAAGATGCAGTTTGCTGAAAACAAGTTTATCTTTGACAGTCTTGAATACTGAGTGCAGCTGAGTTAATAAAACTGTCTTTCTGGTGCTCATTGCAAGCAAGCCAGAAAGTGTTTTTCTGTGTTCCAATTGCTAGTATAAAGAAATACGCAGTCTGCTGAAAGCGAGCTGTTCTCTGACAGTCTTTCTTATGGAGTGCAGTTCAGCTAATAAAACTCTTTCTGCCTTTCATTGCAAGCGAGCCCGAAAGTGTTTTTATGCTTCATAATGGACTGTAAAAGCAAAGATGCAGTTTGCTGAAAACAAGTTGTTCTTTGACAGTCTTGAATACTGAGTGCGGTTCAGTTAATAAAACTGTCTTTCTGGTGCTCATTGCAAACACGCCAGAAAGTGTTTTTCTGTGTTCTACTTGTTAGTATAAACAAATATGCAGTCTGCTGAAAGCAAGCTGTGCTCTGACAGTCTTTCTTATGGAGTGCAGTTCAGCTAATAAAACTCTTTCTGCCTTTCATTGCAAGCGAGCCCGAAAGTGTTTTTATGCTTCATAATGGACTGTAAAAGCAAAGATGCAGTTTGCTGAAAACAAGTTGTTCTTTGACAGTCTTGAATACTGAGTGCGGTTCAGTTAATAAAACTGTCTTTCTGGTGCTCATTGCAAACACGCCAGAAAGTGTTTTTCTGTGTTCCAATTGTTAGTATAAAGAAATACGCAGTCTGCTGAAAGCAAGCTGTGCTCTGACAGTCTTTCTTATGGAGTGCAGTTCAGCTAATAAAACTCTTTCTGCCTTTCATTGCAAGCGAGCCCGAAAGTGTTTTTATGCTTCATAACGGGTTGTAAAAGCAAAGATGCAGTTTGCTGAAAACAAGTTGTTCTTTGACAGTCTTGAATACTGAGTGCGGTTCAGTTAATAAAACTGTCTTTCTGGTGCTCATTGCAAACACGCCAGAAAGTGTTTTTCTGTGTTCCAATTGTTAGTATAAAGAAATACGCAGTCTGCTGAAAGCAAGCTGTGCTCTGACAGTCTTTCTTATGGAGCGCAGTTCCGCTAATAAAACTCTTTCTGCCTTTCATTGCAAGCGAGCCCGAAAGTGTTTTTATGCTTCATAATGGATTGTAAAAGCAAAGATGCAGTTTGCTGAAAACAAGTTGTTCTTTGACAGTCTTGAATACTGAGTGCGGTTCAGTTAATAAAACTGTCTTTCCGGTGCTCATTGCAAACAAGCCAGAAAGTGTTTTTCTGTGTTCCAATTGTTAGTATAAACAAATATGCAGTCTGCTGAAAGCAAGCTGTTCTTTGATAGTCTTTCTTATGGAGTGCAGTTCAGCTAATAAAACTCTTTCTGCCTTTCATTGCAAGCGAGCCCGAAAGTGTTTTTATGCTTCATAATGGACTGTAAAAGCAAAGATGCAGTTTGCTGAAAACAAGTTGTTCTTTGACAGTCTTGAATACTGAGTGCGGTTCAGTTAATAAAACTGTCTTTCTGGTGCTCATTGCAAACAAGCCAGAAAGTGTTTTTCTGTGTTCTACTTGCTAGTATAAAGAAGTACGCAGTCTGCTGAAAGCAAGCTGTTCTCTGACAGTCTTTCTTATGGAGTGCAGTTCAGCTAATAAAACTCTTTCTGCCTTTCATTGCAAGCGAGCCCGAAAGTGTTTTTATGCTTCATAATGGACTGTAAAAGCAAAGATGCAGTTTGCTGAAAACAAGTTGTTCTTTGACAGTCTTGAATACTGAGTGCGGTTCAGTTAATAAAACTGTCTTTCTGGTGCTCATTACAAACACGCCAGAAAGTGTTTTTCTGTGTTCCAATTGTTAGTATAAACAAATACGCAGTCTGCTGAAAGAAAGCTGTTCTTTGATAGTCTTTCTTATGGAGTGCAGTTCAGCTAATAAAACTCTTTCTGCCTTTCATTGCAAGCGAGACCGAAAGTGTTTTTATGCTTCATAATGGACTGTAAAAGCAAAGATGCAGTTTGCTGAAAACAAGTTGTTCTTTGACAGTCTTGAATACTGAGTGCGGTTCAGTTAATAAAACTGTCTTTCTGGTGCTCATTGCAAGCAAGCCAGAAAGTGTTTTTCTGTGTTCCAATTGCTAGTATAAAGAAATACGCAGTCTGCTGAAAGCAAGCTGTTCTCTGACAGTTTTTTTTATGGAGTGCAGTTCAGCTAATAAAACTCTTTCTGCCTTTCATTGCAAGCGAGCCCGAAAGTGTTTTTATGCTTCATAAAGGACTGTAAAAGCAAAGATGCAGTTTGCTGAAAACAAGTTGTTCTTTGACAGTCTTGAATACTAAGTGCGGTTCAGTTAATAAAACTGTCTTTCTGGTGCTCATTGCAAACACGCCAGAAAGTGTTTTTCTGTGTTCCAATTGTTAGTATAAACAAATACGCAGTCTGCTGAAAGCAAGCTGTGCTCTGACAGTCTTTCTTATGGAGCGCAGTTCCGCTAATAAAACTCTTTCTGCCTTTCATTGCAAGCAAGCCCGAAAGTGTTTTTATGCTTCATAATGGATTGTAAAAGCAAAGATGCAGTTTGCTGAAAACAAGTTTATCTTTGACAGTCTTGAATACTGAGTGCAGCTGAGTTAATAAAACTGTCTTTCTGGTGCTCATTGCAAGCAAGCCAGAAAGTGTTTTTCTGTGTTCCAATTGCTAGTATAAAGAAATACGCAGTCTGCTGAAAGCGAGCTGTTCTCTGACAGTCTTTCTTATGGAGTGCAGTTCAGCTAATAAAACTCTTTCTGCCTTTCATTGCAAGCGAGCCCGAAAGTGTTTTTATGCTTCATAATGGACTGTAAAAGCAAAGATGCAGTTTGCTGAAAACAAGTTGTTCTTTGACAGTCTTGAATACTGAGTGCGGTTCAGTTAATAAAACTGTCTTTCTGGTGCTCATTGCAAACACGCCAGAAAGTGTTTTTCTGTGTTCCAATTGTTAGTATAAAGAAATACGCAGTCTGCTGAAAGCAAGCTGTGCTCTGACAGTCTTTCTTATGGAGCGCAGTTCCGCTATTAAAACTCTTTCTGCCTTTAATTGCAAGCGAGCCCGAAAGTGTTTTTATGCTTCATAACGGGTTGTAAAAGCAAAGATGCAGTTTGCTGAAAACAAGTTGTTCTTTGACAGTCTTGAATACTGAGTGCGGTTCAGTTAATAAAACTGTCTTTCTGGTGCTCATTGCAAGCAAGCCAGAAAGTGTTTTTCTGTGTTCCAATTGCTAGTATAAAGAAATACGCAGTCTGCTGAAAGCAAGCTGTTCTCTGACAGTTTTTTTTATGGAGTGCAGTTCAGCTAATAAAACTCTTTCTGCCTTTCATTGCAAGCGAGCCCGAAAGTGTTTTTATGCTTCATAATGGACTGTAAAAGCAAAGATGCAGTTTGCTGAAAACAAGTTGTTCTTTGACAGTCTTGAATACTAAGTGCGGTTCAGTTAATAAAACTGTCTTTCTGGTGCTCATTACAAACACGCCAGAAAGTGTTTTTCTGTGTTCCAATTGTTAGTATAAACAAATACGCAGTCTGCTGAAAGCAAGCTGTGCTCTGACAGTCTTTCTTATGGAGCGCAGTTCAGCTAATAAAACTCTTTCTGCCTTTCATTGCAAGCAAGCCCGAAAGTGTTTTTATGCTTCATAATGGATTGTAAAAGCAAAGATGCAGTTTGCTGAAAACAAGTTTATCTTTGACAGTCTTGAATACTGAGTGCAGTTGAGTTAATAAAACTGTCTTTCTGGTGCTCATTGCAAGCAAGCCAGAAAGTGTTTTTCTGTGTTCCAATTGCTAGTATAAAGAAATACGCAGTCTGCTGAAAGCAAGCTGTTCTCTGAAAGTCTTTCTTATGGAGTGCAGTTCAGCTAATAAAACTCTTTCTGCCTTTCATTGCAAGCGAGCCCGAAAGTGTTTTTATGCTTCATAATGGGTTGTAAAAGCAAAGATGCAGTTTGCTGAAAACAAGTTGTTCTTTGACAGTCTTGAATACTGAGTGCGGTTCAGTTAATAAAACTGTCTTTCTGGTGCTCATTGCAAACACGCCAGAAAGTGTTTTTCTGTGTTCCAATTGTTAGTATAAAGAAATACGCAGTCTGCTGAAAGCAAGCTGTGCTCTGACAGTCTTTCTTATGGAGCGCAGTTCCGCTATTAAAACTCTTTCTGCCTTTAATTGCAAGCGAGCCCGAAAGTGTTTTTATGCTTCATAACGGGTTGTAAAAGCAAAGATGCAGTTTGCTGAAAACAAGTTGTTCTTTGACAGTCTTGAATACTGAGTGCGGTTCAGTTAATAAAACTGTCTTTCTGGTGCTCATTGCAAGCAAGCCAGAAAGTGTTTTTCTGTGTTCCAATTGCTAGTATAAAGAAATACGCAGTCTGCTGAAAGCAAGCTGTTCTCTGACAGTTTTTTTTATGGAGTGCAGTTCAGCTAATAAAACTCTTTCTGCCTTTCATTGCAAGCGAGCCCGAAAGTGTTTTTATGCTTCATAATGGACTGTAAAAGCAAAGATGCAGTTTGCTGAAAACAAGTTGTTCTTTGACAGTCTTGAATACTAAGTGCGGTTCAGTTAATAAAACTGTCTTTCTGGTGCTCATTACAAACACGCCAGAAAGTGTTTTTCTGTGTTCCAATTGTTAGTATAAACAAATACGCAGTCTGCTGAAAGCAAGCTGTGCTCTGACAGTCTTTCTTATGGAGCGCAGTTCAGCTAATAAAACTCTTTCTGCCTTTCATTGCAAGCAAGCCCGAAAGTGTTTTTATGCTTCATAATGGATTGTAAAAGCAAAGATGCAGTTTGCTGAAAACAAGTTTATCTTTGACAGTCTTGAATACTGAGTGCAGTTGAGTTAATAAAACTGTCTTTCTGGTGCTCATTGCAAGCAAGCCAGAAAGTGTTTTTCTGTGTTCCAATTGCTAGTATAAAGAAATACGCAGTCTGCTGAAAGCAAGCTGTTCTCTGACAGTCTTTCTTATGGAGTGCAGTTTAGCTAATAAAACTCTTTCTGCCTTTCATTGCAAGCGAGCCCGAAAGTGTTTTTATGCTTCATAATGGGTTGTAAAAGCAAAGATGCAGTTTGCTGAAAACAAGTTGTTCTTTGACAGTCTTGAATACTGAGTGCGGTTCAGTTAATAAAACTGTCTTTCTGGTGCTCATTGCAAACACGCCAGAAAGTGTTTTTCTGTGTTCCAATTGTTAGTATAAAGAAATACGCAGTCTGCTGAAAGCAAGCTGTGCTCTGACAGTCTTTCTTATGGAGCGCAGTTCCGCTAATAAAACTCTTTCTGCCTTTAATTGCAAGCGAGCCCGAAAGTGTTCAGTTAATAAAACTGTCTTTCTGGTGCTCATTGCAAACAAACCAGAAAGTGTTTTTCTGTGTTCTACTTGTTAGTATAAACAAATACGCAGTCTGCTGAAAGCAAGCTGTGCTCTGACAGTCTTTCTTATGGAGCGCAGTTCCGCTAATAAAACTCTTTCTGCCTTTCATTGCAAGCGAGCCCGAAAGTGTTTTTATGCTTCATAATGGACTGTAAAAGCAAAGATGCAGTTTGCTGAAAACAAGTTGTTCTTTGACAGTCTTGAATACTAAGTGCGGTTCAGTTAATAAAACTGTCTTTCTGGTGCTCATTGCAAACACGCCAGAAAGTGTTTTTCTGTGTTCCAATTGTTAGTATAAACAAATACGCAGTCTGCTGAAAGCAAGCTGTGCTCTGACAGTCTTTCTTATGGAGCGCAGTTCCGCTAATAAAACTCTTTCTGCCTTTCATTGCAAGCAAGCCCGAAATTGTTTTTATGCTTCATAATGGACTGTAAAAGCAAAGATGCAGTTTGCTGAAAACAAGTTGTTCTTTGACAGTCTTGAATACTGAGTGCGGTTCAGTTAATAAAACTGTCTTTCTGGTGCTCATTGCAAACAAACCAGAAAGTGTTTTTCTGTGTTCTACTTGTTAGTATAAACAAATATGCAGTCTGCTGAAAGCAAGCTGTGCTCTGACAGTCTTTCTTATGGAGTGCAGTTCAGCTAATAAAACTCTTTCTGCCTTTCATTGCAAGCGAGCCCGAAAGTGTTTTTATGCTTCATAATGGGTTGTAAAAGCAAAGATGCAGTTTGCTGAAAACAAGTTGTTCTTTGACAGTCTTGAATACTAAGTGCGGTTCAGTTAATAAAACTGTCTTTCTGGTGCTCATTGCAAACACGCCAGAAAGTGTTTTTCTGTGTTCCAATTGTTAGTATAAACAAATACGCAGTCTGCTGAAAGCAAGCTGTGCTCTGACAGTCTTTCTTATGGAGCGCAGTTCCGCTAATAAAACTCTTTCTGCCTTTCATTGCAAGCAAGCCCGAAATTGTTTTTATGCTTCATAATGGACTGTAAAAGCAAAGATGCAGTTTGCTGAAAACAAGTTGTTCTTTGACAGTCTTGAATACTGAGTGCGGTTCAGTTAATAAAACTGTCTTTCTGGTGCTCATTGCAAACAAACCAGAAAGTGTTTTTCTGTGTTCTACTTGTTAGTATAAACAAATATGCAGTCTGCTGAAAGCAAGCTGTGCTCTGACAGTCTTTCTTATGGAGTGCAGTTCAGCTAATAAAACTCTTTCTGCCTTTCATTGCAAGCGAGCCCGAAAGTGTTTTTATGCTTCATAATGGGTTGTAAAAGCAAAGATGCAGTTTGCTGAAAACAAGTTGTTCTTTGACAGTCTTGAATACTAAGTGCGGTTCAGTTAATAAAACTGTCTTTCTGGTGCTCATTGCAAACACGCCAGAAAGTGTTTTTCTGTGTTCCAATTGTTAGTATAAAGAAATACGCAGTCTGCTGAAAGCAAGCTGTGCTCTGACAGTCTTTCTTATGGAGCGCAGTTCCGCTATTAAAACTCTTTCTGCCTTTAATTGCAAGCGAGCCCGAAAGTGTTTTTATGCTTCATAACGGGTTGTAAAAGCAAAGATGCAGTTTGCTGAAAACAAGTTGTTCTTTGACAGTCTTGAATACTGAGTGCGGTTCAGTTAATAAAACTGTCTTTCTGGTGCTCATTGCAAGCAAGCCAGAAAGTGTTTTTCTGTGTTCCAATTGCTAGTATAAAGAAATACGCAGTCTGCTGAAAGCAAGCTGTTCTCTGACAGTTTTTTTTATGGAGTGCAGTTCAGCTAATAAAACTCTTTCTGCCTTTCATTGCAAGCGAGCCCGAAAGTGTTTTTATGCTTCATAATGGACTGTAAAAGCAAAGATGCAGTTTGCTGAAAACAAGTTGTTCTTTGACAGTCTTGAATACTAAGTGCGGTTCAGTTAATAAAACTGTCTTTCTGGTGCTCATTGCAAACACGCCAGAAAGTGTTTTTCTGTGTTCCAATTGTTAGTATAAAGAAATACGCAGTCTGCTGAAAGCAAGCTGTGCTCTGACAGTCTTTCTTATGGAGCGCAGTTCCGCTATTAAAACTCTTTCTGCCTTTAATTGCAAGCGAGCCCGAAAGTGTTTTTATGCTTCATAACGGGTTGTAAAAGCAAAGATGCAGTTTGCTGAAAACAAGTTGTTCTTTGACAGTCTTGAATACTGAGTGCGGTTCAGTTAATAAAACTGTCTTTCTGGTGCTCATTGCAAGCAAGCCAGAAAGTGTTTTTCTGTGTTCCAATTGCTAGTATAAAGAAATACGCAGTCTGCTGAAAGCAAGCTGTTCTCTGACAGTTTTTTTTATGGAGTGCAGTTCAGCTAATAAAACTCTTTCTGCCTTTCATTGCAAGCGAGCCCGAAAGTGTTTTTATGCTTCATAATGGACTGTAAAAGCAAAGATGCAGTTTGCTGAAAACAAGTTGTTCTTTGACAGTCTTGAATACTAAGTGCGGTTCAGTTAATAAAACTGTCTTTCTGGTGCTCATTACAAACACGCCAGAAAGTGTTTTTCTGTGTTCCAATTGTTAGTATAAACAAATACGCAGTCTGCTGAAAGCAAGCTGTGCTCTGACAGTCTTTCTTATGGAGCGCAGTTCAGCTAATAAAACTCTTTCTGCCTTTCATTGCAAGCAAGCCCGAAAGTGTTTTTATGCTTCATAATGGATTGTAAAAGCAAAGATGCAGTTTGCTGAAAACAAGTTTATCTTTGACAGTCTTGAATACTGAGTGCAGTTGAGTTAATAAAACTGTCTTTCTGGTGCTCATTGCAAGCAAGCCAGAAAGTGTTTTTCTGTGTTCCAATTGCTAGTATAAAGAAATACGCAGTCTGCTGAAAGCAAGCTGTTCTCTGAAAGTCTTTCTTATGGAGTGCAGTTCAGCTAATAAAACTCTTTCTGCCTTTCATTGCAAGCGAGCCCGAAAGTGTTTTTATGCTTCATAATGGGTTGTAAAAGCAAAGATGCAGTTTGCTGAAAACAAGTTGTTCTTTGACAGTCTTGAATACTGAGTGCGGTTCAGTTAATAAAACTGTCTTTCTGGTGCTCATTGCAAACACGCCAGAAAGTGTTTTTCTGTGTTCCAATTGTTAGTATAAAGAAATACGCAGTCTGCTGAAAGCAAGCTGTGCTCTGACAGTCTTTCTTATGGAGCGCAGTTCCGCTATTAAAACTCTTTCTGCCTTTAATTGCAAGCGAGCCCGAAAGTGTTTTTATGCTTCATAACGGGTTGTAAAAGCAAAGATGCAGTTTGCTGAAAACAAGTTGTTCTTTGACAGTCTTGAATACTGAGTGCGGTTCAGTTAATAAAACTGTCTTTCTGGTGCTCATTGCAAGCAAGCCAGAAAGTGTTTTTCTGTGTTCCAATTGCTAGTATAAAGAAATACGCAGTCTGCTGAAAGCAAGCTGTTCTCTGACAGTTTTTTTTATGGAGTGCAGTTCAGCTAATAAAACTCTTTCTGCCTTTCATTGCAAGCGAGCCCGAAAGTGTTTTTATGCTTCATAATGGACTGTAAAAGCAAAGATGCAGTTTGCTGAAAACAAGTTGTTCTTTGACAGTCTTGAATACTAAGTGCGGTTCAGTTAATAAAACTGTCTTTCTGGTGCTCATTACAAACACGCCAGAAAGTGTTTTTCTGTGTTCCAATTGTTAGTATAAACAAATACGCAGTCTGCTGAAAGCAAGCTGTGCTCTGACAGTCTTTCTTATGGAGCGCAGTTCAGCTAATAAAACTCTTTCTGCCTTTCATTGCAAGCAAGCCCGAAAGTGTTTTTATGCTTCATAATGGATTGTAAAAGCAAAGATGCAGTTTGCTGAAAACAAGTTTATCTTTGACAGTCTTGAATACTGAGTGCAGTTGAGTTAATAAAACTGTCTTTCTGGTGCTCATTGCAAGCAAGCCAGAAAGTGTTTTTCTGTGTTCCAATTGCTAGTATAAAGAAATACGCAGTCTGCTGAAAGCAAGCTGTTCTCTGAAAGTCTTTCTTATGGAGTGCAGTTCAGCTAATAAAACTCTTTCTGCCTTTCATTGCAAGCGAGCCCGAAAGTGTTTTTATGCTTCATAATGGGTTGTAAAAGCAAAGATGCAGTTTGCTGAAAACAAGTTGTTCTTTGACAGTCTTGAATACTGAGTGCGGTTCAGTTAATAAAACTGTCTTTCTGGTGCTCATTGCAAACACGCCAGAAAGTGTTTTTCTGTGTTCCAATTGTTAGTATAAAGAAATACGCAGTCTGCTGAAAGCAAGCTGTGCTCTGACAGTCTTTCTTATGGAGCGCAGTTCCGCTATTAAAACTCTTTCTGCCTTTAATTGCAAGCGAGCCCGAAAGTGTTTTTATGCTTCATAACGGGTTGTAAAAGCAAAGATGCAGTTTGCTGAAAACAAGTTGTTCTTTGACAGTCTTGAATACTGAGTGCGGTTCAGTTAATAAAACTGTCTTTCTGGTGCTCATTGCAAGCAAGCCAGAAAGTGTTTTTCTGTGTTCCAATTGCTAGTATAAAGAAATACGCAGTCTGCTGAAAGCAAGCTGTTCTCTGACAGTTTTTTTTATGGAGTGCAGTTCAGCTAATAAAACTCTTTCTGCCTTTCATTGCAAGCGAGCCCGAAAGTGTTTTTATGCTTCATAATGGACTGTAAAAGCAAAGATGCAGTTTGCTGAAAACAAGTTGTTCTTTGACAGTCTTGAATACTAAGTGCGGTTCAGTTAATAAAACTGTCTTTCTGGTGCTCATTGCAAACACGCCAGAAAGTGTTTTTCTGTGTTCCAATTGTTAGTATAAAGAAATACGCAGTCTGCTGAAAGCAAGCTGTGCTCTGACAGTCTTTCTTATGGAGCGCAGTTCCGCTATTAAAACTCTTTCTGCCTTTAATTGCAAGCGAGCCCGAAAGTGTTTTTATGCTTCATAACGGGTTGTAAAAGCAAAGATGCAGTTTGCTGAAAACAAGTTGTTCTTTGACAGTCTTGAATACTGAGTGCGGTTCAGTTAATAAAACTGTCTTTCTGGTGCTCATTGCAAGCAAGCCAGAAAGTGTTTTTCTGTGTTCCAATTGCTAGTATAAAGAAATACGCAGTCTGCTGAAAGCAAGCTGTTCTCTGACAGTTTTTTTTATGGAGTGCAGTTCAGCTAATAAAACTCTTTCTGCCTTTCATTGCAAGCGAGCCCGAAAGTGTTTTTATGCTTCATAATGGACTGTAAAAGCAAAGATGCAGTTTGCTGAAAACAAGTTGTTCTTTGACAGTCTTGAATACTAAGTGCGGTTCAGTTAATAAAACTGTCTTTCTGGTGCTCATTACAAACACGCCAGAAAGTGTTTTTCTGTGTTCCAATTGTTAGTATAAACAAATACGCAGTCTGCTGAAAGCAAGCTGTGCTCTGACAGTCTTTCTTATGGAGCGCAGTTCAGCTAATAAAACTCTTTCTGCCTTTCATTGCAAGCAAGCCCGAAAGTGTTTTTATGCTTCATAATGGATTGTAAAAGCAAAGATGCAGTTTGCTGAAAACAAGTTTATCTTTGACAGTCTTGAATACTGAGTGCAGTTGAGTTAATAAAACTGTCTTTCTGGTGCTCATTGCAAGCAAGCCAGAAAGTGTTTTTCTGTGTTCCAATTGCTAGTATAAAGAAATACGCAGTCTGCTGAAAGCAAGCTGTTCTCTGAAAGTCTTTCTTATGGAGTGCAGTTCAGCTAATAAAACTCTTTCTGCCTTTCATTGCAAGCGAGCCCGAAAGTGTTTTTATGCTTCATAATGGGTTGTAAAAGCAAAGATGCAGTTTGCTGAAAACAAGTTGTTCTTTGACAGTCTTGAATACTGAGTGCGGTTCAGTTAATAAAACTGTCTTTCTGGTGCTCATTGCAAACACGCCAGAAAGTGTTTTTCTGTGTTCCAATTGTTAGTATAAAGAAATACGCAGTCTGCTGAAAGCAAGCTGTGCTCTGACAGTCTTTCTTATGGAGCGCAGTTCCGCTATTAAAACTCTTTCTGCCTTTAATTGCAAGCGAGCCCGAAAGTGTTTTTATGCTTCATAACGGGTTGTAAAAGCAAAGATGCAGTTTGCTGAAAACAAGTTGTTCTTTGACAGTCTTGAATACTGAGTGCGGTTCAGTTAATAAAACTGTCTTTCTGGTGCTCATTGCAAGCAAGCCAGAAAGTGTTTTTCTGTGTTCCAATTGCTAGTATAAAGAAATACGCAGTCTGCTGAAAGCAAGCTGTTCTCTGACAGTTTTTTTTATGGAGTGCAGTTCAGCTAATAAAACTCTTTCTGCCTTTCATTGCAAGCGAGCCCGAAAGTGTTTTTATGCTTCATAATGGACTGTAAAAGCAAAGATGCAGTTTGCTGAAAACAAGTTGTTCTTTGACAGTCTTGAATACTAAGTGCGGTTCAGTTAATAAAACTGTCTTTCTGGTGCTCATTGCAAACACGCCAGAAAGTGTTTTTCTGTGTTCCAATTGTTAGTATAAAGAAATACGCAGTCTGCTGAAAGCAAGCTGTGCTCTGACAGTCTTTCTTATGGAGCGCAGTTCCGCTATTAAAACTCTTTCTGCCTTTAATTGCAAGCGAGCCCGAAAGTGTTTTTATGCTTCATAACGGGTTGTAAAAGCAAAGATGCAGTTTGCTGAAAACAAGTTGTTCTTTGACAGTCTTGAATACTGAGTGCGGTTCAGTTAATAAAACTGTCTTTCTGGTGCTCATTGCAAGCAAGCCAGAAAGTGTTTTTCTGTGTTCCAATTGCTAGTATAAAGAAATACGCAGTCTGCTGAAAGCAAGCTGTTCTCTGACAGTTTTTTTTATGGAGTGCAGTTCAGCTAATAAAACTCTTTCTGCCTTTCATTGCAAGCGAGCCCGAAAGTGTTTTTATGCTTCATAATGGACTGTAAAAGCAAAGATGCAGTTTGCTGAAAACAAGTTGTTCTTTGACAGTCTTGAATACTAAGTGCGGTTCAGTTAATAAAACTGTCTTTCTGGTGCTCATTACAAACACGCCAGAAAGTGTTTTTCTGTGTTCCAATTGTTAGTATAAACAAATACGCAGTCTGCTGAAAGCAAGCTGTGCTCTGACAGTCTTTCTTATGGAGCGCAGTTCAGCTAATAAAACTCTTTCTGCCTTTCATTGCAAGCAAGCCCGAAAGTGTTTTTATGCTTCATAATGGATTGTAAAAGCAAAGATGCAGTTTGCTGAAAACAAGTTTATCTTTGACAGTCTTGAATACTGAGTGCAGTTGAGTTAATAAAACTGTCTTTCTGGTGCTCATTGCAAGCAAGCCAGAAAGTGTTTTTCTGTGTTCCAATTGCTAGTATAAAGAAATACGCAGTCTGCTGAAAGCAAGCTGTTCTCTGAAAGTCTTTCTTATGGAGTGCAGTTCAGCTAATAAAACTCTTTCTGCCTTTCATTGCAAGCGAGCCCGAAAGTGTTTTTATGCTTCATAATGGGTTGTAAAAGCAAAGATGCAGTTTGCTGAAAACAAGTTGTTCTTTGACAGTCTTGAATACTGAGTGCGGTTCAGTTAATAAAACTGTCTTTCTGGTGCTCATTGCAAACACGCCAGAAAGTGTTTTTCTGTGTTCCAATTGTTAGTATAAAGAAATACGCAGTCTGCTGAAAGCAAGCTGTGCTCTGACAGTCTTTCTTATGGAGCGCAGTTCCGCTATTAAAACTCTTTCTGCCTTTAATTGCAAGCGAGCCCGAAAGTGTTTTTATGCTTCATAACGGGTTGTAAAAGCAAAGATGCAGTTTGCTGAAAACAAGTTGTTCTTTGACAGTCTTGAATACTGAGTGCGGTTCAGTTAATAAAACTGTCTTTCTGGTGCTCATTGCAAGCAAGCCAGAAAGTGTTTTTCTGTGTTCCAATTGCTAGTATAAAGAAATACGCAGTCTGCTGAAAGCAAGCTGTTCTCTGACAGTTTTTTTTATGGAGTGCAGTTCAGCTAATAAAACTCTTTCTGCCTTTCATTGCAAGCGAGCCCGAAAGTGTTTTTATGCTTCATAATGGACTGTAAAAGCAAAGATGCAGTTTGCTGAAAACAAGTTGTTCTTTGACAGTCTTGAATACTAACTGCGGTTCAGTTAATAAAACTGTCTTTCTGGTGCTCATTGCAAACACGCCAGAAAGTGTTTTTCTGTGTTCCAATTGTTAGTATAAAGAAATACGCAGTCTGCTGAAAGCAAGCTGTGCTCTGACAGTCTTTCTTATGGAGCGCAGTTCCGCTATTAAAACTCTTTCTGCCTTTAATTGCAAGCGAGCCCGAAAGTGTTTTTATGCTTCATAACGGGTTGTAAAAGCAAAGATGCAGTTTGCTGAAAACAAGTTGTTCTTTGACAGTCTTGAATACTGAGTGCGGTTCAGTTAATAAAACTGTCTTTCTGGTGCTCATTGCAAGCAAGCCAGAAAGTGTTTTTCTGTGTTCCAATTGCTAGTATAAAGAAATACGCAGTCTGCTGAAAGCAAGCTGTTCTCTGACAGTTTTTTTTATGGAGTGCAGTTCAGCTAATAAAACTCTTTCTGCCTTTCATTGCAAGCGAGCCCGAAAGTGTTTTTATGCTTCATAATGGACTGTAAAAGCAAAGATGCAGTTTGCTGAAAACAAGTTGTTCTTTGACAGTCTTGAATACTAAGTGCGGTTCAGTTAATAAAACTGTCTTTCTGGTGCTCATTACAAACACGCCAGAAAGTGTTTTTCTGTGTTCCAATTGTTAGTATAAACAAATACGCAGTCTGCTGAAAGCAAGCTGTGCTCTGACAGTCTTTCTTATGGAGCGCAGTTCAGCTAATAAAACTCTTTCTGCCTTTCATTGCAAGCAAGCCCGAAAGTGTTTTTATGCTTCATAATGGATTGTAAAAGCAAAGATGCAGTTTGCTGAAAACAAGTTTATCTTTGACAGTCTTGAATACTGAGTGCAGTTGAGTTAATAAAACTGTCTTTCTGGTGCTCATTGCAAGCAAGCCAGAAAGTGTTTTTCTGTGTTCCAATTGCTAGTATAAAGAAATACGCAGTCTGCTGAAAGCAAGCTGTTCTCTGAAAGTCTTTCTTATGGAGTGCAGTTCAGCTAATAAAACTCTTTCTGCCTTTCATTGCAAGCGAGCCCGAAAGTGTTTTTATGCTTCATAATGGGTTGTAAAAGCAAAGATGCAGTTTGCTGAAAACAAGTTGTTCTTTGACAGTCTTGAATACTGAGTGCGGTTCAGTTAATAAAACTGTCTTTCTGGTGCTCATTGCAAACACGCCAGAAAGTGTTTTTCTGTGTTCCAATTGTTAGTATAAAGAAATACGCAGTCTGCTGAAAGCAAGCTGTGCTCTGACAGTCTTTCTTATGGAGCGCAGTTCCGCTATTAAAACTCTTTCTGCCTTTAATTGCAAGCGAGCCCGAAAGTGTTTTTATGCTTCATAACGGGTTGTAAAAGCAAAGATGCAGTTTGCTGAAAACAAGTTGTTCTTTGACAGTCTTGAATACTGAGTGCGGTTCAGTTAATAAAACTGTCTTTCTGGTGCTCATTGCAAGCAAGCCAGAAAGTGTTTTTCTGTGTTCCAATTGCTAGTATAAAGAAATACGCAGTCTGCTGAAAGCAAGCTGTTCTCTGACAGTTTTTTTTATGGAGTGCAGTTCAGCTAATAAAACTCTTTCTGCCTTTCATTGCAAGCGAGCCCGAAAGTGTTTTTATGCTTCATAATGGACTGTAAAAGCAAAGATGCAGTTTGCTGAAAACAAGTTGTTCTTTGACAGTCTTGAATACTAAGTGCGGTTCAGTTAATAAAACTGTCTTTCTGGTGCTCATTGCAAACACGCCAGAAAGTGTTTTTCTGTGTTCCAATTGTTAGTATAAAGAAATACGCAGTCTGCTGAAAGCAAGCTGTGCTCTGACAGTCTTTCTTATGGAGCGCAGTTCCGCTATTAAAACTCTTTCTGCCTTTAATTGCAAGCGAGCCCGAAAGTGTTTTTATGCTTCATAACGGGTTGTAAAAGCAAAGATGCAGTTTGCTGAAAACAAGTTGTTCTTTGACAGTCTTGAATACTGAGTGCGGTTCAGTTAATAAAACTGTCTTTCTGGTGCTCATTGCAAGCAAGCCAGAAAGTGTTTTTCTGTGTTCCAATTGCTAGTATAAAGAAATACGCAGTCTGCTGAAAGCAAGCTGTTCTCTGACAGTTTTTTTTATGGAGTGCAGTTCAGCTAATAAAACTCTTTCTGCCTTTCATTGCAAGCGAGCCCGAAAGTGTTTTTATGCTTCATAATGGACTGTAAAAGCAAAGATGCAGTTTGCTGAAAACAAGTTGTTCTTTGACAGTCTTGAATACTAACTGCGGTTCAGTTAATAAAACTGTCTTTCTGGTGCTCATTGCAAACACGCCAGAAAGTGTTTTTCTGTGTTCCAATTGTTAGTATAAAGAAATACGCAGTCTGCTGAAAGCAAGCTGTGCTCTGACAGTCTTTCTTATGGAGCGCAGTTCCGCTATTAAAACTCTTTCTGCCTTTAATTGCAAGCGAGCCCGAAAGTGTTTTTATGCTTCATAACGGGTTGTAAAAGCAAAGATGCAGTTTGCTGAAAACAAGTTGTTCTTTGACAGTCTTGAATACTGAGTGCGGTTCAGTTAATAAAACTGTCTTTCTGGTGCTCATTGCAAGCAAGCCAGAAAGTGTTTTTCTGTGTTCCAATTGCTAGTATAAAGAAATACGCAGTCTGCTGAAAGCAAGCTGTTCTCTGACAGTTTTTTTTATGGAGTGCAGTTCAGCTAATAAAACTCTTTCTGCCTTTCATTGCAAGCGAGCCCGAAAGTGTTTTTATGCTTCATAATGGACTGTAAAAGCAAAGATGCAGTTTGCTGAAAACAAGTTGTTCTTTGACAGTCTTGAATACTAAGTGCGGTTCAGTTAATAAAACTGTCTTTCTGGTGCTCATTACAAACACGCCAGAAAGTGTTTTTCTGTGTTCCAATTGTTAGTATAAACAAATACGCAGTCTGCTGAAAGCAAGCTGTGCTCTGACAGTCTTTCTTATGGAGCGCAGTTCAGCTAATAAAACTCTTTCTGCCTTTCATTGCAAGCAAGCCCGAAAGTGTTTTTATGCTTCATAATGGATTGTAAAAGCAAAGATGCAGTTTGCTGAAAACAAGTTTATCTTTGACAGTCTTGAATACTGAGTGCAGTTGAGTTAATAAAACTGTCTTTCTGGTGCTCATTGCAAGCAAGCCAGAAAGTGTTTTTCTGTGTTCCAATTGCTAGTATAAAGAAATACGCAGTCTGCTGAAAGCAAGCTGTTCTCTGAAAGTCTTTCTTATGGAGTGCAGTTCAGCTAATAAAACTCTTTCTGCCTTTCATTGCAAGCGAGCCCGAAAGTGTTTTTATGCTTCATAATGGGTTGTAAAAGCAAAGATGCAGTTTGCTGAAAACAAGTTGTTCTTTGACAGTCTTGAATACTGAGTGCGGTTCAGTTAATAAAACTGTCTTTCTGGTGCTCATTGCAAACACGCCAGAAAGTGTTTTTCTGTGTTCCAATTGTTAGTATAAAGAAATACGCAGTCTGCTGAAAGCAAGCTGTGCTCTGACAGTCTTTCTTATGGAGCGCAGTTCCGCTATTAAAACTCTTTCTGCCTTTAATTGCAAGCGAGCCCGAAAGTGTTTTTATGCTTCATAACGGGTTGTAAAAGCAAAGATGCAGTTTGCTGAAAACAAGTTGTTCTTTGACAGTCTTGAATACTGAGTGCGGTTCAGTTAATAAAACTGTCTTTCTGGTGCTCATTGCAAGCAAGCCAGAAAGTGTTTTTCTGTGTTCCAATTGCTAGTATAAAGAAATACGCAGTCTGCTGAAAGCAAGCTGTTCTCTGACAGTTTTTTTTATGGAGTGCAGTTCAGCTAATAAAACTCTTTCTGCCTTTCATTGCAAGCGAGCCCGAAAGTGTTTTTATGCTTCATAATGGACTGTAAAAGCAAAGATGCAGTTTGCTGAAAACAAGTTGTTCTTTGACAGTCTTGAATACTAAGTGCGGTTCAGTTAATAAAACTGTCTTTCTGGTGCTCATTGCAAACACGCCAGAAAGTGTTTTTCTGTGTTCCAATTGTTAGTATAAAGAAATACGCAGTCTGCTGAAAGCAAGCTGTGCTCTGACAGTCTTTCTTATGGAGCGCAGTTCCGCTATTAAAACTCTTTCTGCCTTTAATTGCAAGCGAGCCCGAAAGTGTTTTTATGCTTCATAACGGGTTGTAAAAGCAAAGATGCAGTTTGCTGAAAACAAGTTGTTCTTTGACAGTCTTGAATACTGAGTGCGGTTCAGTTAATAAAACTGTCTTTCTGGTGCTCATTGCAAGCAAGCCAGAAAGTGTTTTTCTGTGTTCCAATTGCTAGTATAAAGAAATACGCAGTCTGCTGAAAGCAAGCTGTTCTCTGACAGTTTTTTTTATGGAGTGCAGTTCAGCTAATAAAACTCTTTCTGCCTTTCATTGCAAGCGAGCCCGAAAGTGTTTTTATGCTTCATAATGGACTGTAAAAGCAAAGATGCAGTTTGCTGAAAACAAGTTGTTCTTTGACAGTCTTGAATACTAAGTGCGGTTCAGTTAATAAAACTGTCTTTCTGGTGCTCATTACAAACACGCCAGAAAGTGTTTTTCTGTGTTCCAATTGTTAGTATAAACAAATACGCAGTCTGCTGAAAGCAAGCTGTGCTCTGACAGTCTTTCTTATGGAGCGCAGTTCAGCTAATAAAACTCTTTCTGCCTTTCATTGCAAGCAAGCCCGAAAGTGTTTTTATGCTTCATAATGGATTGTAAAAGCAAAGATGCAGTTTGCTGAAAACAAGTTTATCTTTGACAGTCTTGAATACTGAGTGCAGTTGAGTTAATAAAACTGTCTTTCTGGTGCTCATTGCAAGCAAGCCAGAAAGTGTTTTTCTGTGTTCCAATTGCTAGTATAAAGAAATACGCAGTCTGCTGAAAGCAAGCTGTTCTCTGAAAGTCTTTCTTATGGAGTGCAGTTCAGCTAATAAAACTCTTTCTGCCTTTCATTGCAAGCGAGCCCGAAAGTGTTTTTATGCTTCATAATGGGTTGTAAAAGCAAAGATGCAGTTTGCTGAAAACAAGTTGTTCTTTGACAGTCTTGAATACTGAGTGCGGTTCAGTTAATAAAACTGTCTTTCTGGTGCTCATTGCAAACACGCCAGAAAGTGTTTTTCTGTGTTCCAATTGTTAGTATAAAGAAATACGCAGTCTGCTGAAAGCAAGCTGTGCTCTGACAGTCTTTCTTATGGAGCGCAGTTCCGCTATTAAAACTCTTTCTGCCTTTAATTGCAAGCGAGCCCGAAAGTGTTTTTATGCTTCATAACGGGTTGTAAAAGCAAAGATGCAGTTTGCTGAAAACAAGTTGTTCTTTGACAGTCTTGAATACTGAGTGCGGTTCAGTTAATAAAACTGTCTTTCTGGTGCTCATTGCAAGCAAGCCAGAAAGTGTTTTTCTGTGTTCCAATTGCTAGTATAAAGAAATACGCAGTCTGCTGAAAGCAAGCTGTTCTCTGACAGTTTTTTTTATGGAGTGCAGTTCAGCTAATAAAACTCTTTCTGCCTTTCATTGCAAGCGAGCCCGAAAGTGTTTTTATGCTTCATAATGGACTGTAAAAGCAAAGATGCAGTTTGCTGAAAACAAGTTGTTCTTTGACAGTCTTGAATACTAAGTGCGGTTCAGTTAATAAAACTGTCTTTCTGGTGCTCATTACAAACACGCCAGAAAGTGTTTTTCTGTGTTCCAATTGTTAGTATAAACAAATACGCAGTCTGCTGAAAGCAAGCTGTGCTCTGACAGTCTTTCTTATGGAGCGCAGTTCAGCTAATAAAACTCTTTCTGCCTTTCATTGCAAGCAAGCCCGAAAGTGTTTTTATGCTTCATAATGGATTGTAAAAGCAAAGATGCAGTTTGCTGAAAACAAGTTTATCTTTGACAGTCTTGAATACTGAGTGCAGTTGAGTTAATAAAACTGTCTTTCTGGTGCTCATTGCAAGCAAGCCAGAAAGTGTTTTTCTGTGTTCCAATTGCTAGTATAAAGAAATACGCAGTCTGCTGAAAGCAAGCTGTTCTCTGAAAGTCTTTCTTATGGAGTGCAGTTCAGCTAATAAAACTCTTTCTGCCTTTCATTGCAAGCGAGCCCGAAAGTGTTTTTATGCTTCATAATGGGTTGTAAAAGCAAAGATGCAGTTTGCTGAAAACAAGTTGTTCTTTGACAGTCTTGAATACTGAGTGCGGTTCAGTTAATAAAACTGTCTTTCTGGTGCTCATTGCAAACACGCCAGAAAGTGTTTTTCTGTGTTCCAATTGTTAGTATAAAGAAATACGCAGTCTGCTGAAAGCAAGCTGTGCTCTGACAGTCTTTCTTATGGAGCGCAGTTCCGCTATTAAAACTCTTTCTGCCTTTAATTGCAAGCGAGCCCGAAAGTGTTTTTATGCTTCATAACGGGTTGTAAAAGCAAAGATGCAGTTTGCTGAAAACAAGTTGTTCTTTGACAGTCTTGAATACTGAGTGCGGTTCAGTTAATAAAACTGTCTTTCTGGTGCTCATTGCAAGCAAGCCAGAAAGTGTTTTTCTGTGTTCCAATTGCTAGTATAAAGAAATACGCAGTCTGCTGAAAGCAAGCTGTTCTCTGACAGTTTTTTTTATGGAGTGCAGTTCAGCTAATAAAACTCTTTCTGCCTTTCATTGCAAGCGAGCCCGAAAGTGTTTTTATGCTTCATAATGGACTGTAAAAGCAAAGATGCAGTTTGCTGAAAACAAGTTGTTCTTTGACAGTCTTGAATACTAAGTGCGGTTCAGTTAATAAAACTGTCTTTCTGGTGCTCATTACAAACACGCCAGAAAGTGTTTTTCTGTGTTCCAATTGTTAGTATAAACAAATACGCAGTCTGCTGAAAGCAAGCTGTGCTCTGACAGTCTTTCTTATGGAGCGCAGTTCAGCTAATAAAACTCTTTCTGCCTTTCATTGCAAGCAAGCCCGAAAGTGTTTTTATGCTTCATAATGGATTGTAAAAGCAAAGATGCAGTTTGCTGAAAACAAGTTTATCTTTGACAGTCTTGAATACTGAGTGCAGTTGAGTTAATAAAACTGTCTTTCTGGTGCTCATTGCAAGCAAGCCAGAAAGTGTTTTTCTGTGTTCCAATTGCTAGTATAAAGAAATACGCAGTCTGCTGAAAGCAAGCTGTTCTCTGACAGTCTTTCTTATGGAGTGCAGTTTAGCTAATAAAACTCTTTCTGCCTTTCATTGCAAGCGAGCCCGAAAGTGTTTTTATGCTTCATAATGGGTTGTAAAAGCAAAGATGCAGTTTGCTGAAAACAAGTTGTTCTTTGACAGTCTTGAATACTGAGTGCAGTTGAGTTAATAAAACTGTCTTTCTGGTGCTCATTGCAAGCAAGCCAGAAAGTGTTTTTCTGTGTTCCAATTGCTAGTATAAAGAAATACGCAGTCTGCTGAAAGCAAGCTGTTCTCTGAAAGTCTTTCTTATGGAGTGCAGTTCAGCTAATAAAACTCTTTCTGCCTTTCATTGCAAGCGAGCCCGAAAGTGTTTTTATGCTTCATAATGGGTTGTAAAAGCAAAGATGCAGTTTGCTGAAAACAAGTTGTTCTTTGACAGTCTTGAATACTGAGTGCGGTTCAGTTAATAAAACTGTCTTTCTGGTGCTCATTGCAAACACGCCAGAAAGTGTTTTTCTGTGTTCCAATTGTTAGTATAAAGAAATACGCAGTCTGCTGAAAGCAAGCTGTGCTCTGACAGTCTTTCTTATGGAGCGCAGTTCCGCTATTAAAACTCTTTCTGCCTTTAATTGCAAGCGAGCCCGAAAGTGTTTTTATGCTTCATAACGGGTTGTAAAAGCAAAGATGCAGTTTGCTGAAAACAAGTTGTTCTTTGACAGTCTTGAATACTGAGTGCGGTTCAGTTAATAAAACTGTCTTTCTGGTGCTCATTGCAAGCAAGCCAGAAAGTGTTTTTCTGTGTTCCAATTGCTAGTATAAAGAAATACGCAGTCTGCTGAAAGCAAGCTGTTCTCTGACAGTTTTTTTTATGGAGTGCAGTTCAGCTAATAAAACTCTTTCTGCCTTTCATTGCAAGCGAGCCCGAAAGTGTTTTTATGCTTCATAATGGACTGTAAAAGCAAAGATGCAGTTTGCTGAAAACAAGTTGTTCTTTGACAGTCTTGAATACTAAGTGCGGTTCAGTTAATAAAACTGTCTTTCTGGTGCTCATTACAAACACGCCAGAAAGTGTTTTTCTGTGTTCCAATTGTTAGTATAAACAAATACGCAGTCTGCTGAAAGCAAGCTGTGCTCTGACAGTCTTTCTTATGGAGCGCAGTTCAGCTAATAAAACTCTTTCTGCCTTTCATTGCAAGCAAGCCCGAAAGTGTTTTTATGCTTCATAATGGATTGTAAAAGCAAAGATGCAGTTTGCTGAAAACAAGTTTATCTTTGACAGTCTTGAATACTGAGTGCAGTTGAGTTAATAAAACTGTCTTTCTGGTGCTCATTGCAAGCAAGCCAGAAAGTGTTTTTCTGTGTTCCAATTGCTAGTATAAAGAAATACGCAGTCTGCTGAAAGCAAGCTGTTCTCTGAAAGTCTTTCTTATGGAGTGCAGTTCAGCTAATAAAACTCTTTCTGCCTTTCATTGCAAGCGAGCCCGAAAGTGTTTTTATGCTTCATAATGGGTTGTAAAAGCAAAGATGCAGTTTGCTGAAAACAAGTTGTTCTTTGACAGTCTTGAATACTGAGTGCGGTTCAGTTAATAAAACTGTCTTTCTGGTGCTCATTGCAAACACGCCAGAAAGTGTTTTTCTGTGTTCCAATTGTTAGTATAAAGAAATACGCAGTCTGCTGAAAGCAAGCTGTGCTCTGACAGTCTTTCTTATGGAGCGCAGTTCCGCTATTAAAACTCTTTCTGCCTTTAATTGCAAGCGAGCCCGAAAGTGTTTTTATGCTTCATAACGGGTTGTAAAAGCAAAGATGCAGTTTGCTGAAAACAAGTTGTTCTTTGACAGTCTTGAATACTGAGTGCGGTTCAGTTAATAAAACTGTCTTTCTGGTGCTCATTGCAAGCAAGCCAGAAAGTGTTTTTCTGTGTTCCAATTGCTAGTATAAAGAAATACGCAGTCTGCTGAAAGCAAGCTGTTCTCTGACAGTTTTTTTTATGGAGTGCAGTTCAGCTAATAAAACTCTTTCTGCCTTTCATTGCAAGCGAGCCCGAAAGTGTTTTTATGCTTCATAATGGACTGTAAAAGCAAAGATGCAGTTTGCTGAAAACAAGTTGTTCTTTGACAGTCTTGAATACTAAGTGCGGTTCAGTTAATAAAACTGTCTTTCTGGTGCTCATTACAAACACGCCAGAAAGTGTTTTTCTGTGTTCCAATTGTTAGTATAAACAAATACGCAGTCTGCTGAAAGCAAGCTGTGCTCTGACAGTCTTTCTTATGGAGCGCAGTTCAGCTAATAAAACTCTTTCTGCCTTTCATTGCAAGCAAGCCCGAAAGTGTTTTTATGCTTCATAATGGATTGTAAAAGCAAAGATGCAGTTTGCTGAAAACAAGTTTATCTTTGACAGTCTTGAATACTGAGTGCAGTTGAGTTAATAAAACTGTCTTTCTGGTGCTCATTGCAAGCAAGCCAGAAAGTGTTTTTCTGTGTTCCAATTGCTAGTATAAAGAAATACGCAGTCTGCTGAAAGCAAGCTGTTCTCTGACAGTCTTTCTTATGGAGTGCAGTTTAGCTAATAAAACTCTTTCTGCCTTTCATTGCAAGCGAGCCCGAAAGTGTTTTTATGCTTCATAATGGGTTGTAAAAGCAAAGATGCAGTTTGCTGAAAACAAGTTGTTCTTTGACAGTCTTGAATACTGAGTGCGGTTCAGTTAATAAAACTGTCTTTCTGGTGCTCATTGCAAACACGCCAGAAAGTGTTTTTCTGTGTTCCAATTGTTAGTATAAAGAAATACGCAGTCTGCTGAAAGCAAGCTGTGCTCTGACAGTCTTTCTTATGGAGCGCAGTTCCGCTAATAAAACTCTTTCTGCCTTTAATTGCAAGCGAGCCCGAAAGTGTTCAGTTAATAAAACTGTCTTTCTGGTGCTCATTGCAAACAAACCAGAAAGTGTTTTTCTGTGTTCTACTTGTTAGTATAAACAAATACGCAGTCTGCTGAAAGCAAGCTGTGCTCTGACAGTCTTTCTTATGGAGCGCAGTTCCGCTAATAAAACTCTTTCTGCCTTTCATTGCAAGCGAGCCCGAAAGTGTTTTTATGCTTCATAATGGACTGTAAAAGCAAAGATGCAGTTTGCTGAAAACAAGTTGTTCTTTGACAGTCTTGAATACTAAGTGCGGTTCAGTTAATAAAACTGTCTTTCTGGTGCTCATTGCAAACACGCCAGAAAGTGTTTTTCTGTGTTCCAATTGTTAGTATAAACAAATACGCAGTCTGCTGAAAGCAAGCTGTGCTCTGACAGTCTTTCTTATGGAGCGCAGTTCCGCTAATAAAACTCTTTCTGCCTTTCATTGCAAGCAAGCCCGAAATTGTTTTTATGCTTCATAATGGACTGTAAAAGCAAAGATGCAGTTTGCTGAAAACAAGTTGTTCTTTGACAGTCTTGAATACTGAGTGCGGTTCAGTTAATAAAACTGTCTTTCTGGTGCTCATTGCAAACAAACCAGAAAGTGTTTTTCTGTGTTCTACTTGTTAGTATAAACAAATATGCAGTCTGCTGAAAGCAAGCTGTGCTCTGACAGTCTTTCTTATGGAGTGCAGTTCAGCTAATAAAACTCTTTCTGCCTTTCATTGCAAGCGAGCCCGAAAGTGTTTTTATGCTTCATAATGGGTTGTAAAAGCAAAGATGCAGTTTGCTGAAAACAAGTTGTTCTTTGACAGTCTTGAATACTAAGTGCGGTTCAGTTAATAAAACTGTCTTTCTGGTGCTCATTGCAAACACGCCAGAAAGTGTTTTTCTGTGTTCCAATTGTTAGTATAAACAAATACGCAGTCTGCTGAAAGCAAGCTGTGCTCTGACAGTCTTTCTTATGGAGCGCAGTTCCGCTAATAAAACTCTTTCTGCCTTTCATTGCAAGCGAGCCCGAAAGTGTTTTTATGCTTCATAATGGACTGTAAAAGCAAAGATGCAGTTTGCTGAAAACAAGTTGTTCTTTGACAGTCTTGAATACTAAGTGCGGTTCAGTTAATAAAACTGTCTTTCTGGTGCTCATTGCAAACACGCCAGAAAGTGTTTTTCTGTGTTCCAATTGTTAGTATAAACAAATACGCAGTCTGCTGAAAGCAAGCTGTGCTCTGACAGTCTTTCTTATGGAGTGCAGTTCAGCTAATAAAACTCTTTCTGCCTTTCATTGCAAGCGAGCCCGAAAGTGTTTTTATGCTTCATAATGGACTGTAAAAGCAAAGATGCAGTTTGCTGAAAACAAGTTGTTCTTTGACAGTCTTGAATACTGAGTGCGGTTCAGTTAATAAAACTGTCTTTCTGGTGCTCATTGCAAACAAACCAGAAAGTGTTTTTCTGTGTTCTACTTGTTAGTATAAACAAATATGCAGTCTGCTGAAAGCAAGCTGTGCTCTGACAGTCTTTCTTATGGAGTGCAGTTCAGCTAATAAAACTCTTTCTGCCTTTCATTGCAAGCGAGCCCGAAAGTGTTTTTATGCTTCATAATGGACTGTAAAAGCAAAGATGCAGTTTGCTGAAAACAAGTTGTTCTTTGACAGTCTTGAATACTGAGTGCGGTTCAGTTAATAAAACTGTCTTTCTGGTGCTCATTGCAAACAAACCAGAAAGTGTTTTTCTGTGTTCTACTTGTTAGTATAAACAAATATGCAGTCTGCTGAAAGCAAGCTGTGCTCTGACAGTCTTTCTTATGGAGTGCAGTTCAGCTAATAAAACTCTTTCTGCCTTTCATTGCAAGCGAGCCCGAAAGTGTTTTTATGCTTCATAATGGACTGTAAAAGCAAAGATGCAGTTTGCTGAAAACAAGTTGTTCTTTGACAGTCTTGAATACTAAGTGCGGTTCAGTTAATAAAACTGTCTTTCTGGTGCTCATTACAAACACGCCAGAAAGTGTTTTTCTGTGTTCCAATTGTTAGTATAAACAAATACGCAGTCTGCTGAAAGCAAGCTGTGCTCTGACAGTCTTTCTTATGGAGCGCAGTTCAGCTAATAAAACTCTTTCTGCCTTTCATTGCAAGCAAGCCCGAAAGTGTTTTTATGCTTCATAATGGATTGTAAAAGCAAAGATGCAGTTTGCTGAAAACAAGTTTATCTTTGACAGTCTTGAATACTGAGTGCAGTTGAGTTAATAAAACTGTCTTTCTGGTGCTCATTGCAAGCAAGCCAGAAAGTGTTTTTCTGTGTTCCAATTGCTAGTATAAAGAAATACGCAGTCTGCTGAAAGCAAGCTGTTCTCTGAAAGTCTTTCTTATGGAGTGCAGTTCAGCTAATAAAACTCTTTCTGCCTTTCATTGCAAGCGAGCCCGAAAGTGTTTTTATGCTTCATAATGGGTTGTAAAAGCAAAGATGCAGTTTGCTGAAAACAAGTTGTTCTTTGACAGTCTTGAATACTGAGTGCGGTTCAGTTAATAAAACTGTCTTTCTGGTGCTCATTGCAAACACGCCAGAAAGTGTTTTTCTGTGTTCCAATTGTTAGTATAAAGAAATACGCAGTCTGCTGAAAGCAAGCTGTGCTCTGACAGTCTTTCTTATGGAGCGCAGTTCCGCTATTAAAACTCTTTCTGCCTTTAATTGCAAGCGAGCCCGAAAGTGTTTTTATGCTTCATAACGGGTTGTAAAAGCAAAGATGCAGTTTGCTGAAAACAAGTTGTTCTTTGACAGTCTTGAATACTGAGTGCGGTTCAGTTAATAAAACTGTCTTTCTGGTGCTCATTGCAAGCAAGCCAGAAAGTGTTTTTCTGTGTTCCAATTGCTAGTATAAAGAAATACGCAGTCTGCTGAAAGCAAGCTGTTCTCTGACAGTTTTTTTTATGGAGTGCAGTTCAGCTAATAAAACTCTTTCTGCCTTTCATTGCAAGCGAGCCCGAAAGTGTTTTTATGCTTCATAATGGACTGTAAAAGCAAAGATGCAGTTTGCTGAAAACAAGTTGTTCTTTGACAGTCTTGAATACTAAGTGCGGTTCAGTTAATAAAACTGTCTTTCTGGTGCTCATTACAAACACGCCAGAAAGTGTTTTTCTGTGTTCCAATTGTTAGTATAAACAAATACGCAGTCTGCTGAAAGCAAGCTGTGCTCTGACAGTCTTTCTTATGGAGCGCAGTTCAGCTAATAAAACTCTTTCTGCCTTTCATTGCAAGCAAGCCCGAAAGTGTTTTTATGCTTCATAATGGATTGTAAAAGCAAAGATGCAGTTTGCTGAAAACAAGTTTATCTTTGACAGTCTTGAATACTGAGTGCAGTTGAGTTAATAAAACTGTCTTTCTGGTGCTCATTGCAAGCAAGCCAGAAAGTGTTTTTCTGTGTTCCAATTGCTAGTATAAAGAAATACGCAGTCTGCTGAAAGCAAGCTGTTCTCTGAAAGTCTTTCTTATGGAGTGCAGTTCAGCTAATAAAACTCTTTCTGCCTTTCATTGCAAGCGAGCCCGAAAGTGTTTTTATGCTTCATAATGGGTTGTAAAAGCAAAGATGCAGTTTGCTGAAAACAAGTTGTTCTTTGACAGTCTTGAATACTGAGTGCGGTTCAGTTAATAAAACTGTCTTTCTGGTGCTCATTGCAAACACGCCAGAAAGTGTTTTTCTGTGTTCCAATTGTTAGTATAAAGAAATACGCAGTCTGCTGAAAGCAAGCTGTGCTCTGACAGTCTTTCTTATGGAGCGCAGTTCCGCTAATAAAACTCTTTCTGCCTTTAATTGCAAGCGAGCCCGAAAGTGTTCAGTTAATAAAACTGTCTTTCTGGTGCTCATTGCAAACAAACCAGAAAGTGTTTTTCTGTGTTCTACTTGTTAGTATAAACAAATACGCAGTCTGCTGAAAGCAAGCTGTGCTCTGACAGTCTTTCTTATGGAGCGCAGTTCCGCTAATAAAACTCTTTCTGCCTTTCATTGCAAGCGAGCCCGAAAGTGTTTTTATGCTTCATAATGGACTGTAAAAGCAAAGATGCAGTTTGCTGAAAACAAGTTGTTCTTTGACAGTCTTGAATACTAAGTGCGGTTCAGTTAATAAAACTGTCTTTCTGGTGCTCATTGCAAACACGCCAGAAAGTGTTTTTCTGTGTTCCAATTGTTAGTATAAACAAATACGCAGTCTGCTGAAAGCAAGCTGTGCTCTGACAGTCTTTCTTATGGAGCGCAGTTCCGCTAATAAAACTCTTTCTGCCTTTCATTGCAAGCAAGCCCGAAATTGTTTTTATGCTTCATAATGGACTGTAAAAGCAAAGATGCAGTTTGCTGAAAACAAGTTGTTCTTTGACAGTCTTGAATACTGAGTGCGGTTCAGTTAATAAAACTGTCTTTCTGGTGCTCATTGCAAACAAACCAGAAAGTGTTTTTCTGTGTTCTACTTGTTAGTATAAACAAATATGCAGTCTGCTGAAAGCAAGCTGTGCTCTGACAGTCTTTCTTATGGAGTGCAGTTCAGCTAATAAAACTCTTTCTGCCTTTCATTGCAAGCGAGCCCGAAAGTGTTTTTATGCTTCATAATGGGTTGTAAAAGCAAAGATGCAGTTTGCTGAAAACAAGTTGTTCTTTGACAGTCTTGAATACTAAGTGCGGTTCAGTTAATAAAACTGTCTTTCTGGTGCTCATTGCAAACACGCCAGAAAGTGTTTTTCTGTGTTCCAATTGTTAGTATAAACAAATACGCAGTCTGCTGAAAGCAAGCTGTGCTCTGACAGTCTTTCTTATGGAGCGCAGTTCCGCTAATAAAACTCTTTCTGCCTTTCATTGCAAGCGAGCCCGAAAGTGTTTTTATGCTTCATAATGGACTGTAAAAGCAAAGATGCAGTTTGCTGAAAACAAGTTGTTCTTTGACAGTCTTGAATACTAAGTGCGGTTCAGTTAATAAAACTGTCTTTCTGGTGCTCATTGCAAACACGCCAGAAAGTGTTTTTCTGTGTTCCAATTGTTAGTATAAACAAATACGCAGTCTGCTGAAAGCAAGCTGTGCTCTGACAGTCTTTCTTATGGAGTGCAGTTCAGCTAATAAAACTCTTTCTGCCTTTCATTGCAAGCGAGCCCGAAAGTGTTTTTATGCTTCATAATGGACTGTAAAAGCAAAGATGCAGTTTGCTGAAAACAAGTTGTTCTTTGACAGTCTTGAATACTGAGTGCGGTTCAGTTAATAAAACTGTCTTTCTGGTGCTCATTGCAAACAAACCAGAAAGTGTTTTTCTGTGTTCTACTTGTTAGTATAAACAAATATGCAGTCTGCTGAAAGCAAGCTGTGCTCTGACAGTCTTTCTTATGGAGTGCAGTTCAGCTAATAAAACTCTTTCTGCCTTTCATTGCAAGCGAGCCCGAAAGTGTTTTTATGCTTCATAATGGACTGTAAAAGCAAAGATGCAGTTTGCTGAAAACAAGTTGTTCTTTGACAGTCTTGAATACTGAGTGCGGTTCAGTTAATAAAACTGTCTTTCTGGTGCTCATTGCAAACAAACCAGAAAGTGTTTTTCTGTGTTCTACTTGTTAGTATAAACAAATATGCAGTCTGCTGAAAGCAAGCTGTGCTCTGACAGTCTTTCTTATGGAGTGCAGTTCAGCTAATAAAACTCTTTCTGCCTTTCATTGCAAGCGAGCCCGAAAGTGTTTTTATGCTTCATAATGGACTGTAAAAGCAAAGATGCAGTTTGCTGAAAACAAGTTGTTCTTTGACAGTCTTGAATACTGAGTGCGGTTCAGTTAATAAAACTGTCTTTCTGGTGCTCATTGCAAACACGCCAGAAAGTGTTTTTCTGTGTTCCAATTGTTAGTATAAACAAATACGCAGTCTGCTGAAAGCAAGCTGTGCTCTGACAGTCTTTCTTATGGAGTGCAGTTCAGCTAATAAAACTCTTTCTGCCTTTCATTGCAAGCGAGCCCGAAAGTGTTTTTATGCTTCATAATGGGTTGTAAAAGCAAAGATGCAGTTTGCTAAAAACAAGTTGTTCTTTGACAGTCTTGAATACTAAGTGCGGTTCAGTTAATAAAACTGTCTTTCTGGTGCTCATTGCAAACACTGCCTTTCATTGCAAGCAAGCCCGAAAGTGTTTTTATGCTTTCCGGTGCTCATTGCAAACAAGCCAGAAAGTGTTTTTCTGTGTTCCAATTGTTAGTATAAACAAATATGCAGTCTGCTGAAAGCAAGCTGTTCTTTGATAGTCTTTCTTATGGAGTGCAGTTCAGCTAATAAAACTCTTTCTGCCTTTCATTGCAAGCGAGCCCGAAAGTGTTTTTATGCTTCATAATGGACTGTAAAAGCAAAGATGCAGTTTGCTGAAAACAAGTTGTTCTTTGACAGTCTTGAATACTGAGTGCGGTTCAGTTAATAAAACTGTCTTTCTGGTGCTCATTGCAAACAAGCCAGAAAGTGTTTTTCTGTGTTCTACTTGTTAGTATAAACAAATATGCAGTCTGCTGAAAGCAAGCTGTTCTTTGATAGTCTTTCTTATGGAGTGCAGTTCAGCTAATAAAACTCTTTCTGCCTTTCATTGCAAGCGAGCCCGAAAGTGTTTTTATGCTTCATAATGGACTGTAAAAGCAAAGATGCAGTTTGCTGAAAACAAGTTGTTCTTTGACAGTCTTGAATACTAAGTGCGGTTCAGTTAATAAAACTGTCTTTCTGGTGCTCATTGCAAACACGCCAGAAAGTGTTTTTCTGTGTTCCAATTGCTAGTATAAAGAAATACGCAGTCTGCTGAAAGCAAGCTGTTCTCTGACAGTCTTTCTTATGGAGTGCAGTTCAGCTAATAAAACTCTTTCTGCCTTTCATTGCAAGCGAGCCCGAAAGTGTTTTTATGCTTCACAATGGGTTGTAAAAGCAAAGATGCAGTTTGCTGAAAACAAGTTGTTCTTTGACAGTCTTGAATACTGAGTGCGGTTCAGTTAATAAAACTGTCTTTCTGGTGCTCATTGCAAACACGCCAGAAAGTGTTTTTCTGTGTTCCAATTGTTAGTATAAACAAATACGCAGTCTGCTGAAAGCAAGCTGTGCTCTGACAGTCTTTCTTATGGAGCGCAGTTCCGCTAATAAAACTCTTTCTGCCTTTCATTGCAAGCGAGCCCGAAAGTGTTTTTATGCTTCATAACGGGTTGTAAAAGCAAAGATGCAGTTTGCTGAAAACAAGTTGTTCTTTGACAGTCTTGAATACTGAGTGCGGTTCAGTTAATAAAACTGTCTTTCTGGTGCTCATTGCAAACACGCCAGAAAGTGTTTTTCTGTGTTCCAATTGTTAGTATAAACAAATACGCAGTCTGCTGAAAGCAAGCTGTGCTCTGACAGTCTTTCTTATGGAGTGCAGTTCAGCTAATAAAACTCTTTCTGCCTTTCATTGCAAGCGAGCCCGAAAGTGTTTTTATGCTTCATAATGGACTGTAAAAGCAAAGATGCAGTTTGCTGAAAACAAGTTGTTCTTTGACAGTCTTGAATACTGAGTGCGGTTCAGTTAATAAAACTGTCTTTCTGGTGCTCATTACAAACACGCCAGAAAGTGTTTTTCTGTGTTCCAATTGTTAGTATAAACAAATACGCAGTCTGCTGAAAGAAAGCTGTTCTTTGATAGTCTTTCTTATGGAGTGCAGTTCAGCTAATAAAACTCTTTCTGCCTTTCATTGCAAGCGAGACCGAAAGTGTTTTTATGCTTCATAATGGACTGTAAAAGCAAAGATGCAGTTTGCTGAAAACAAGTTGTTCTTTGACAGTCTTGAATACTGAGTGCGGTTCAGTTAATAAAACTGTCTTTCTGGTGCTCATTGCAAGCAAGCCAGAAAGTGTTTTTCTGTGTTCCAATTGCTAGTATAAAGAAATACGCAGTCTGCTGAAAGCAAGCTGTTCTCTGACAGTTTTTTTTATGGAGTGCAGTTCAGCTAATAAAACTCTTTCTGCCTTTCATTGCAAGCGAGCCCGAAAGTGTTTTTATGCTTCATAATGGACTGTAAAAGCAAAGATGCAGTTTGCTGAAAACAAGTTGTTCTTTGACAGTCTTGAATACTAAGTGCGGTTCAGTTAATAAAACTGTCTTTCTGGTGCTCATTACAAACACGCCAGAAAGTGTTTTTCTGTGTTCCAATTGTTAGTATAAACAAATACGCAGTCTGCTGAAAGCAAGCTGTGCTCTGACAGTCTTTCTTATGGAGCGCAGTTCAGCTAATAAAACTCTTTCTGCCTTTCATTGCAAGCAAGCCCGAAAGTGTTTTTATGCTTCATAATGGATTGTAAAAGCAAAGATGCAGTTTGCTGAAAACAAGTTTATCTTTGACAGTCTTGAATACTGAGTGCAGTTGAGTTAATAAAACTGTCTTTCTGGTGCTCATTGCAAGCAAGCCAGAAAGTGTTTTTCTGTGTTCCAATTGCTAGTATAAAGAAATACGCAGTCTGCTGAAAGCAAGCTGTTCTCTGAAAGTCTTTCTTATGGAGTGCAGTTCAGCTAATAAAACTCTTTCTGCCTTTCATTGCAAGCGAGCCCGAAAGTGTTTTTATGCTTCATAATGGGTTGTAAAAGCAAAGATGCAGTTTGCTGAAAACAAGTTGTTCTTTGACAGTCTTGAATACTGAGTGCGGTTCAGTTAATAAAACTGTCTTTCTGGTGCTCATTGCAAACACGCCAGAAAGTGTTTTTCTGTGTTCCAATTGTTAGTATAAAGAAATACGCAGTCTGCTGAAAGCAAGCTGTGCTCTGACAGTCTTTCTTATGGAGCGCAGTTCCGCTAATAAAACTCTTTCTGCCTTTAATTGCAAGCGAGCCCGAAAGTGTTCAGTTAATAAAACTGTCTTTCTGGTGCTCATTGCAAACAAACCAGAAAGTGTTTTTCTGTGTTCTACTTGTTAGTATAAACAAATACGCAGTCTGCTGAAAGCAAGCTGTGCTCTGACAGTCTTTCTTATGGAGCGCAGTTCCGCTAATAAAACTCTTTCTGCCTTTCATTGCAAGCGAGCCCGAAAGTGTTTTTATGCTTCATAATGGACTGTAAAAGCAAAGATGCAGTTTGCTGAAAACAAGTTGTTCTTTGACAGTCTTGAATACTAAGTGCGGTTCAGTTAATAAAACTGTCTTTCTGGTGCTCATTGCAAACACGCCAGAAAGTGTTTTTCTGTGTTCCAATTGTTAGTATAAACAAATACGCAGTCTGCTGAAAGCAAGCTGTGCTCTGACAGTCTTTCTTATGGAGCGCAGTTCCGCTAATAAAACTCTTTCTGCCTTTCATTGCAAGCAAGCCCGAAATTGTTTTTATGCTTCATAATGGACTGTAAAAGCAAAGATGCAGTTTGCTGAAAACAAGTTGTTCTTTGACAGTCTTGAATACTGAGTGCGGTTCAGTTAATAAAACTGTCTTTCTGGTGCTCATTGCAAACAAACCAGAAAGTGTTTTTCTGTGTTCTACTTGTTAGTATAAACAAATATGCAGTCTGCTGAAAGCAAGCTGTGCTCTGACAGTCTTTCTTATGGAGTGCAGTTCAGCTAATAAAACTCTTTCTGCCTTTCATTGCAAGCGAGCCCGAAAGTGTTTTTATGCTTCATAATGGGTTGTAAAAGCAAAGATGCAGTTTGCTGAAAACAAGTTGTTCTTTGACAGTCTTGAATACTAAGTGCGGTTCAGTTAATAAAACTGTCTTTCTGGTGCTCATTGCAAACACGCCAGAAAGTGTTTTTCTGTGTTCCAATTGTTAGTATAAACAAATACGCAGTCTGCTGAAAGCAAGCTGTGCTCTGACAGTCTTTCTTATGGAGCGCAGTTCCGCTAATAAAACTCTTTCTGCCTTTCATTGCAAGCGAGCCCGAAAGTGTTTTTATGCTTCATAATGGACTGTAAAAGCAAAGATGCAGTTTGCTGAAAACAAGTTGTTCTTTGACAGTCTTGAATACTAAGTGCGGTTCAGTTAATAAAACTGTCTTTCTGGTGCTCATTGCAAACACGCCAGAAAGTGTTTTTCTGTGTTCCAATTGTTAGTATAAACAAATACGCAGTCTGCTGAAAGCAAGCTGTGCTCTGACAGTCTTTCTTATGGAGTGCAGTTCAGCTAATAAAACTCTTTCTGCCTTTCATTGCAAGCGAGCCCGAAAGTGTTTTTATGCTTCATAATGGACTGTAAAAGCAAAGATGCAGTTTGCTGAAAACAAGTTGTTCTTTGACAGTCTTGAATACTGAGTGCGGTTCAGTTAATAAAACTGTCTTTCTGGTGCTCATTGCAAACAAACCAGAAAGTGTTTTTCTGTGTTCTACTTGTTAGTATAAACAAATATGCAGTCTGCTGAAAGCAAGCTGTGCTCTGACAGTCTTTCTTATGGAGTGCAGTTCAGCTAATAAAACTCTTTCTGCCTTTCATTGCAAGCGAGCCCGAAAGTGTTTTTATGCTTCATAATGGACTGTAAAAGCAAAGATGCAGTTTGCTGAAAACAAGTTGTTCTTTGACAGTCTTGAATACTGAGTGCGGTTCAGTTAATAAAACTGTCTTTCTGGTGCTCATTGCAAACAAACCAGAAAGTGTTTTTCTGTGTTCTACTTGTTAGTATAAACAAATATGCAGTCTGCTGAAAGCAAGCTGTGCTCTGACAGTCTTTCTTATGGAGTGCAGTTCAGCTAATAAAACTCTTTCTGCCTTTCATTGCAAGCGAGCCCGAAAGTGTTTTTATGCTTCATAATGGACTGTAAAAGCAAAGATGCAGTTTGCTGAAAACAAGTTGTTCTTTGACAGTCTTGAATACTGAGTGCGGTTCAGTTAATAAAACTGTCTTTCTGGTGCTCATTGCAAACACGCCAGAAAGTGTTTTTCTGTGTTCCAATTGTTAGTATAAACAAATACGCAGTCTGCTGAAAGCAAGCTGTGCTCTGACAGTCTTTCTTATGGAGTGCAGTTCAGCTAATAAAACTCTTTCTGCCTTTCATTGCAAGCGAGCCCGAAAGTGTTTTTATGCTTCATAATGGGTTGTAAAAGCAAAGATGCAGTTTGCTAAAAACAAGTTGTTCTTTGACAGTCTTGAATACTAAGTGCGGTTCAGTTAATAAAACTGTCTTTCTGGTGCTCATTGCAAACACTGCCTTTCATTGCAAGCAAGCCCGAAAGTGTTTTTATGCTTTCCGGTGCTCATTGCAAACAAGCCAGAAAGTGTTTTTCTGTGTTCCAATTGTTAGTATAAACAAATATGCAGTCTGCTGAAAGCAAGCTGTTCTTTGATAGTCTTTCTTATGGAGTGCAGTTCAGCTAATAAAACTCTTTCTGCCTTTCATTGCAAGCGAGCCCGAAAGTGTTTTTATGCTTCATAATGGACTGTAAAAGCAAAGATGCAGTTTGCTGAAAACAAGTTGTTCTTTGACAGTCTTGAATACTGAGTGCGGTTCAGTTAATAAAACTGTCTTTCTGGTGCTCATTGCAAACAAGCCAGAAAGTGTTTTTCTGTGTTCTACTTGTTAGTATAAACAAATATGCAGTCTGCTGAAAGCAAGCTGTTCTTTGATAGTCTTTCTTATGGAGTGCAGTTCAGCTAATAAAACTCTTTCTGCCTTTCATTGCAAGCGAGCCCGAAAGTGTTTTTATGCTTCATAATGGACTGTAAAAGCAAAGATGCAGTTTGCTGAAAACAAGTTGTTCTTTGACAGTCTTGAATACTAAGTGCGGTTCAGTTAATAAAACTGTCTTTCTGGTGCTCATTGCAAACACGCCAGAAAGTGTTTTTCTGTGTTCCAATTGCTAGTATAAAGAAATACGCAGTCTGCTGAAAGCAAGCTGTTCTCTGACAGTCTTTCTTATGGAGTGCAGTTCAGCTAATAAAACTCTTTCTGCCTTTCATTGCAAGCGAGCCCGAAAGTGTTTTTATGCTTCACAATGGGTTGTAAAAGCAAAGATGCAGTTTGCTGAAAACAAGTTGTTCTTTGACAGTCTTGAATACTGAGTGCGGTTCAGTTAATAAAACTGTCTTTCTGGTGCTCATTGCAAACACGCCAGAAAGTGTTTTTCTGTGTTCCAATTGTTAGTATAAACAAATACGCAGTCTGCTGAAAGCAAGCTGTGCTCTGACAGTCTTTCTTATGGAGCGCAGTTCCGCTAATAAAACTCTTTCTGCCTTTCATTGCAAGCGAGCCCGAAAGTGTTTTTATGCTTCATAACGGGTTGTAAAAGCAAAGATGCAGTTTGCTGAAAACAAGTTGTTCTTTGACAGTCTTGAATACTGAGTGCGGTTCAGTTAATAAAACTGTCTTTCTGGTGCTCATTGCAAACACGCCAGAAAGTGTTTTTCTGTGTTCCAATTGTTAGTATAAACAAATACGCAGTCTGCTGAAAGCAAGCTGTGCTCTGACAGTCTTTCTTATGGAGTGCAGTTCAGCTAATAAAACTCTTTCTGCCTTTCATTGCAAGCGAGCCCGAAAGTGTTTTTATGCTTCATAATGGACTGTAAAAGCAAAGATGCAGTTTGCTGAAAACAAGTTGTTCTTTGACAGTCTTGAATACTGAGTGCGGTTCAGTTAATAAAACTGTCTTTCTGGTGCTCATTACAAACACGCCAGAAAGTGTTTTTCTGTGTTCCAATTGTTAGTATAAACAAATACGCAGTCTGCTGAAAGAAAGCTGTTCTTTGATAGTCTTTCTTATGGAGTGCAGTTCAGCTAATAAAACTCTTTCTGCCTTTCATTGCAAGCGAGACCGAAAGTGTTTTTATGCTTCATAATGGACTGTAAAAGCAAAGATGCAGTTTGCTGAAAACAAGTTGTTCTTTGACAGTCTTGAATACTGAGTGCGGTTCAGTTAATAAAACTGTCTTTCTGGTGCTCATTGCAAACACGCCAGAAAGTGTTTTTCTGTGTTCCAATTGTTAGTATAAACAAATACGCAGTCTGCTGAAAGCAAGCTGTGCTCTGACAGTCTTTCTTATGGAGTGCAGTTCAGCTAATAAAACTCTTTCTGCCTTTCATTGCAAGCGAGCCCGAAAGTGTTTTTATGCTTCATAATGGACTGTAAAAGCAAAGATGCAGTTTGCTGAAAACAAGTTGTTCTTTGACAGTCTTGAATACTGAGTGCGGTTCAGTTAATAAAACTGTCTTTCTGGTGCTCATTACAAACACGCCAGAAAGTGTTTTTCTGTGTTCCAATTGTTAGTATAAACAAATACGCAGTCTGCTGAAAGAAAGCTGTTCTTTGATAGTCTTTCTTATGGAGTGCAGTTCAGCTAATAAAACTCTTTCTGCCTTTCATTGCAAGCGAGACCGAAAGTGTTTTTATGCTTCATAATGGACTGTAAAAGCAAAGATGCAGTTTGCTGAAAACAAGTTGTTCTTTGACAGTCTTGAATACTGAGTGCGGTTCAGTTAATAAAACTGTCTTTCTGGTGCTCATTGCAAACACGCCAGAAAGTGTTTTTCTGTGTTCCAATTGTTAGTATAAACAAATACGCAGTCTGCTGAAAGCAAGCTGTGCTCTGACAGTCTTTCTTATGGAGTGCAGTTCAGCTAATAAAACTCTTTCTGCCTTTCATTGCAAGCGAGCCCGAAAGTGTTTTTATGCTTCATAACGGGTTGTAAAAGCAAAGATGCAGTTTGCTGAAAACAAGTTGTTCTTTGACAGTCTTGAATACTGAGTGCGGTTCAGTTAATAAAACTGTCTTTCTGGTGCTCATTGCAAACACGCCAGAAAGTGTTTTTCTGTGTTCCAATTGTTAGTATAAAGAAATACGCAGTCTGCTGAAAGCAAGCTGTGCTCTGACAGTCTTTCTTATGGAGCGCAGTTCCGCTAATAAAACTCTTTCTGCCTTTCATTGCAAGCGAGCCCGAAAGTGTTTTTATGCTTCATAATGGATTGTAAAAGCAAAGATGCAGTTTGCTGAAAACAAGTTGTTCTTTGACAGTCTTGAATACTGAGTGCGGTTCAGTTAATAAAACTGTCTTTCCGGTGCTCATTGCAAACAAGCCAGAAAGTGTTTTTCTGTGTTCCAATTGTTAGTATAAACAAATATGCAGTCTGCTGAAAGCAAGCTGTTCTTTGATAGTCTTTCTTATGGAGTGCAGTTCAGCTAATAAAACTCTTTCTGCCTTTCATTGCAAGCGAGCCCGAAAGTGTTTTTATGCTTCATAATGGACTGTAAAAGCAAAGATGCAGTTTGCTGAAAACAAGTTGTTCTTTGACAGTCTTGAATACTGAGTGCGGTTCAGTTAATAAAACTGTCTTTCTGGTGCTCATTGCAAACAAGCCAGAAAGTGTTTTTCTGTGTTCTACTTGCTAGTATAAAGAAGTACGCAGTCTGCTGAAAGCAAGCTGTTCTCTGACAGTCTTTCTTATGGAGTGCAGTTCAGCTAATAAAACTCTTTCTGCCTTTCATTGCAAGCGAGCCCGAAAGTGTTTTTATGCTTCATAATGGACTGTAAAAGCAAAGATGCAGTTTGCTGAAAACAAGTTGTTCTTTGACAGTCTTGAATACTGAGTGCGGTTCAGTTAATAAAACTGTCTTTCTGGTGCTCATTACAAACACGCCAGAAAGTGTTTTTCTGTGTTCCAATTGTTAGTATAAACAAATACGCAGTCTGCTGAAAGAAAGCTGTTCTTTGATAGTCTTTCTTATGGAGTGCAGTTCAGCTAATAAAACTCTTTCTGCCTTTCATTGCAAGCGAGACCGAAAGTGTTTTTATGCTTCATAATGGACTGTAAAAGCAAAGATGCAGTTTGCTGAAAACAAGTTGTTCTTTGACAGTCTTGAATACTGAGTGCGGTTCAGTTAATAAAACTGTCTTTCTGGTGCTCATTGCAAGCAAGCCAGAAAGTGTTTTTCTGTGTTCCAATTGCTAGTATAAAGAAATACGCAGTCTGCTGAAAGCAAGCTGTTCTCTGACAGTTTTTTTTATGGAGTGCAGTTCAGCTAATAAAACTCTTTCTGCCTTTCATTGCAAGCGAGCCCGAAAGTGTTTTTATGCTTCATAAAGGACTGTAAAAGCAAAGATGCAGTTTGCTGAAAACAAGTTGTTCTTTGACAGTCTTGAATACTAAGTGCGGTTCAGTTAATAAAACTGTCTTTCTGGTGCTCATTGCAAACACGCCAGAAAGTGTTTTTCTGTGTTCCAATTGTTAGTATAAACAAATACGCAGTCTGCTGAAAGCAAGCTGTGCTCTGACAGTCTTTCTTATGGAGCGCAGTTCCGCTAATAAAACTCTTTCTGCCTTTCATTGCAAGCAAGCCCGAAAGTGTTTTTATGCTTCATAATGGATTGTAAAAGCAAAGATGCAGTTTGCTGAAAACAAGTTTATCTTTGACAGTCTTGAATACTGAGTGCAGCTGAGTTAATAAAACTGTCTTTCTGGTGCTCATTGCAAGCAAGCCAGAAAGTGTTTTTCTGTGTTCCAATTGCTAGTATAAAGAAATACGCAGTCTGCTGAAAGCGAGCTGTTCTCTGACAGTCTTTCTTATGGAGTGCAGTTCAGCTAATAAAACTCTTTCTGCCTTTCATTGCAAGCGAGCCCGAAAGTGTTTTTATGCTTCATAATGGACTGTAAAAGCAAAGATGCAGTTTGCTGAAAACAAGTTGTTCTTTGACAGTCTTGAATACTGAGTGCGGTTCAGTTAATAAAACTGTCTTTCTGGTGCTCATTGCAAACACGCCAGAAAGTGTTTTTCTGTGTTCCAATTGTTAGTATAAACAAATACGCAGTCTGCTGAAAGCAAGCTGTGCTCTGACAGTCTTTCTTATGGAGCGCAGTTCCGCTAATAAAACTCTTTCTGCCTTTCATTGCAAGCGAGCCCGAAAGTGTTTTTATGCTTCATAATGGATTGTAAAAGCAAAGATGCAGTTTGCTGAAAACAAGTTGTTCTTTGACAGTCTTGAATACTGAGTGCGGTTCAGTTAATAAAACTGTCTTTCCGGTGCTCATTGCAAACAAGCCAGAAAGTGTTTTTCTGTGTTCCAATTGTTAGTATAAACAAATATGCAGTCTGCTGAAAGCAAGCTGTTCTTTGATAGTCTTTCTTATGGAGTGCAGTTCAGCTAATAAAACTCTTTCTGCCTTTCATTGCAAGCGAGCCCGAAAGTGTTTTTATGCTTCATAATGGACTGTAAAAGCAAAGATGCAGTTTGCTGAAAATAAGTTGTTCTTTGACAGTCTTGAATACTGAGTGCGGTTCAGTTAATAAAACTGTCTTTCTGGTGCTCATTGCAAACAAGCCAGAAAGTGTTTTTCTGTGTTCTACTTGTTAGTATAAACAAATATGCAGTCTGCTGAAAGCAAGCTGTTCTTTGATAGTCTTTCTTATGGAGTGCAGTTCAGCTAATAAAACTCTTTCTGCCTTTCATTGCAAGCGAGCCCGAAAGTGTTTTTATGCTTCATAATGGACTGTAAAAGCAAAGATGCAGTTTGCTGAAAACAAGTTGTTCTTTGACAGTCTTGAATACTAAGTGCGGTTCAGTTAATAAAACTGTCTTTCTGGTGCTCATTGCAAACACGCCAGAAAGTGTTTTTCTGTGTTCCAATTGCTAGTATAAAGAAATACGCAGTCTGCTGAAAGCAAGCTGTTCTCTGACAGTCTTTCTTATGGAGTGCAGTTCAGCTAATAAAACTCTTTCTGCCTTTCATTGCAAGCGAGCCCGAAAGTGTTTTTATGCTTCATAATGGATTGTAAAAGCAAAGATGCAGTTTGCTGAAAACAAGTTGTTCTTTGACAGTCTTGAATACTGAGTGCAGTTGAGTTAATAAAACTGTCTTTCTGGTGCTCATTGCAAACAAACCAGAAAGTGTTTTTCTGTGTTCTACTTGTTAGTATAAACAAATATGCAGTCTGCTGAAAGCAAGCTGTGCTCTGACAGTCTTTCTTATGGAGTGCAGTTCAGCTAATAAAACTCTTTCTGCCTTTCATTGCAAGCGAGCCCGAAAGTGTTTTTATGCTTCATAATGGACTGTAAAAGCAAAGATGCAGTTTGCTGAAAACAAGTTGTTCTTTGACAGTCTTGAATACTGAGTGCGGTTCAGTTAATAAAACTGTCTTTCTGGTGCTCATTGCAAACACGCCAGAAAGTGTTTTTCTGTGTTCCAATTGTTAGTATAAACAAATACGCAGTCTGCCGAAAGCAAGCTGTGCTCTGACAGTCTTTCTTATGGAGTGCAGTTCAGCTAATAAAACTCTTTCTGCCTTTCATTGCAAGCGAGCCCGAAAGTGTTTTTATGCTTCATAACGGGTTGTAAAAGCAAAGATGCAGTTTGCTGAAAACAAGTTGTTCTTTGACAGTCTTGAATACTGAGTGCGGTTCAGTTAATAAAACTGTCTTTCTGGTGCTCATTGCAAACAAGCCAGAAAGTGTTTTTCTGTGTTCCAATTGTTAGTATAAACAAATATGCAGTCTGCTGAAAGCAAGCTGTTCTTTGATAGTCTTTCTTATGGAGTGCAGTTCAGCTAATAAAACTCTTTCTGCCTTTCATTGCAAGCGAGTCCGAAAGTGTTTTTATGCTTCATAATGGACTGTAAAAGCAAAGATGCAGTTTGCTGAAAACAAGTTGTTCTTTGACAGTCTTGAATACTGAGTGCGGTTCAGTTAATAAAACTGTCTTTCTGGTGCTCATTGCAAACAAACCAGAAAGTGTTTTTCTGTGTTCTACTTGTTAGTATAAACAAATATGCAGTCTGCTGAAAGCAAGCTGTGCTCTGACAGTCTTTCTTATGGAGTGCAAATCAGCTAATAAAACTCTTTCTGCCTTTCATTGCAAGCGAGCCCGAAAGTGTTTTTATGCTTCATAATGGGTTGTAAAAGCAAAGATGCAGTTTGCTGAAAACAAGTTGTTCTTTGACAGTCTTGAATACTAAGTGCGGTTCAGTTAATAAAACTGTCTTTCTGGTGCTCATTGCAAACACGCCAGAAACTGTTTTTCTGTGTTCCAATTGTTAGTATAAACAAATACGCAGTCTGCTGAAAGCAAGCTGTGCTCTGACAGTCTTTCTTATGGAGCGCAGTTCCGCTAATAAAACTCTTTCTGCCTTTCATTGCAAGCGAGCCCGAAAGTGTTTTTATGCTTCATAATGGATTGTAAAAGCAAAGATGCAGTTTGCTGAAAACAAGTTTATCTTTGACAGTCTTGAATACTGAGTGCAGTTGAGTTAATAAAACTGTCTTTCTAGTGCTCATTGCAAGCAAGCCAGAAAGTGTTTTTCTGTCTTCCAATTGCTAGTATAAAGAAATACGCAGTCTGCTGAAAGCAAGCTGTTCTCTGACAGTCTTTCTTATGGAGTGCAGTTCAGCTAATAAAACTCTTTCTGCCTTTCATTGCAAGCGAGCCCGAAAGTGTTTTTATGCTTCATAAAGGACTGTAAAAGCAAAGATGCAGTTTGCTGAAAACAAGTTGTTCTTTGACAGTCTTGAATACTAAGTGCGGTTCAGTTAATAAAACTGTCTTTCTGGTGCTCATTGCAAACACGCCAGAAAGTGTTTTTCTGTGTTCCAATTGTTAGTATAAACAAATACGCAGTCTGCTGAAAGCAAGCTGTGCTCTGACAGTCTTTCTTATGGAGTGCAGTTCAGCTAATAAAACTCTTTCTGCCTTTCATTGCAAGCGAGCCCGAAAGTGTTTTTATGCTTCATAATGGACTGTAAAAGCAAAGATGCAGTTTGCTGAAAACAAGTTGTTCTTTGACAGTCTTGAATACTGAGTGCGGTTCAGTTAATAAAACTGTCTTTCTGGTGCTCATTACAAACACGCCAGAAAGTGTTTTTCTGTGTTCCAATTGTTAGTATAAACAAATACGCAGTCTGCTGAAAGAAAGCTGTTCTTTGATAGTCTTTCTTATGGAGTGCAGTTCAGCTAATAAAACTCTTTCTGCCTTTCATTGCAAGCGAGACCGAAAGTGTTTTTATGCTTCATAATGGACTGTAAAAGCAAAGATGCAGTTTGCTGAAAACAAGTTGTTCTTTGACAGTCTTGAATACTGAGTGCGGTTCAGTTAATAAAACTGTCTTTCTGGTGCTCATTGCAAGCAAGCCAGAAAGTGTTTTTCTGTGTTCCAATTGCTAGTATAAAGAAATACGCAGTCTGCTGAAAGCAAGCTGTTCTCTGACAGTTTTTTTTATGGAGTGCAGTTCAGCTAATAAAACTCTTTCTGCCTTTCATTGCAAGCGAGCCCGAAAGTGTTTTTATGCTTCATAAAGGACTGTAAAAGCAAAGATGCAGTTTGCTGAAAACATGTTGTTTTTTGACAGTCTTGAATACTAAGTGCGGTTCAGTTAATAAAACTGTCTTTCTGGTGCTCATTGCAAACACGCCAGAAAGTGTTTTTCTGTGTTCCAATTGTTAGTATAAACAAATACGCAGTCTGCTGAAAGCAAGCTGTGCTCTGACAGTCTTTCTTATGGAGTGCAGTTCAGCTAATAAAACTCTTTCTGCCTTTCATTGCAAGCGAGCCCGAAAGTGTTTTTATGCTTCATAATGGACTGTAAAAGCAAAGATGCAGTTTGCTGAAAACAAGTTGTTTTTTGACAGTCTTGAATACTAAGTGCGGTTCAGTTAATAAAACTGTCTTTCTGGTGCTCATTGCAAACACGCCAGAAAGTGTTTTTCTGTGTTCCAATTGTTAGTATAAACAAATACGCAGTCTGCTGAAAGCAAGCTGTGCTCTGACAGTCTTTCTTATGGAGTGCAGTTCAGCTAATAAAACTCTTTCTGCCTTTCATTGCAAGCGAGCCCGAAAGTGTTTTTATGCTTCATAATGGACTGTAAAAGCAAAGATGCAGTTTGCTGAAAACAAGTTGTTCTTTGACAGTCTTGAATACTAAGTGCGGTTCAGTTAATAAAACTGTCTTTCTGGTGCTCATTGCAAACACGCCAGAAAGTGTTTTTCTGTGTTCCAATTGTTAGTATAAACAAATACGCAGTCTGCTGAAAGCAAGCTGTGCTCTGACAGTCTTTCTTATGGAGCGCAGTTCCGCTAATAAAACTCTTTCTGCCTTTCATTGCAAGCGAGCCCGAAAGTGTTTTTATGCTTCATAACGGGTTGTAAAAGCAAAGATGCAGTTTGCTGAAAACAAGTTGTTCTTTGACAGTCTTGAATACTGAGTGCGGTTCAGTTAATAAAACTGTCTTTCTGGTGCTCATTGCAAGCACGCCAGAAAGTGTTTTTCTGTGTTCCAATTGCTAGTATAAAGAAATACGCAGTCTGCTGAAAGCAAGCTGTTCTCTGACAGTTTTTTTTATGGAGTGCAGTTCAGCTAATAAAACTCTTTCTGCCTTTCATTGCAAGCGAGCCCGAAAGTGTTTTTATGCTTCATAAAGGACTGTAAAAGCAAAGATGCAGTTTGCTGAAAACAAGTTGTTCTTTGACAGTCTTGAATACTAAGTGCGGTTCAGTTAATAAAACTGTCTTTCTGGTGCTCATTGCAAACACGCCAGAAAGTGTTTTTCTGTGTTCCAATTGTTAGTATAAACAAATACGCAGTCTGCTGAAAGCAAGCTGTGCTCTGACAGTCTTTCTTATGGAGTGCAGTTCAGCTAATAAAACTCTTTCTGCCTTTCATTGCAAGCGAGCCCGAAAGTGTTTTTATGCTTCATAATGGACT
>NW_027101206.1:0-10000 GCF_029633855.1 Hoplias malabaricus
TAGACTACCGTCGAAAGTTGATAGGGCAGACACTCGAATGAGACGTCGCCGCCCCGAAGGGCTCTGCGATCGGCCAAAGGTTATCTAGAGTCACCAAAGCGGACCCGACCGGAGTCGGGAGGGGGTTTTTTGGTTCTGATAAATGCACGTATCCGTGGGGGGCGCCGAGGGGGGAAGGTGAACCAGTCACCGACCACCTCGAAACGGCACCCCCACTTCCAACGCTTCGTTTGCATGTATTAGCTCTGGAATTACCACAGTTATACCAAGTAACGTGTGGAGCGATCAAAGGAACCATAACTGATTTAATGAGCCATTCGCAGTTTCACTGTACCAACGCCCGTGTGTACTTAGACTTGCATGGCTTAATCTTTGAGACAAGCATATGATACTGGCAGGATCAACCAGGCCGATCCCTCTGGTACTCAAACCCGGCTTGGGGAAAGAGAGAGAGTCGGTGGTGCGTGGAACTCGACCCCCCGAAGGAGGAAGAGACGCGCACCGCGGAAAGGCTTTTCGAACGAGACCCCCCGGAGGTGGGTCTGCAATCGGGGGTTTGACTACTTGGAAAATGTACGATTCAAGGCCCGGACGGTGCAGGCTAGGGGCCGGTTCCTTCCCTCAATAGGATCCCGACCCTAAGGCACCACCGACTCGGACCTTTTAACGGACCCAAACTGCGGTGGAAATTAGACCGACGGATCGGCTAAGTCTCCCTCGGAACGATTCTGGGACAAGCGGACCCCCTGTTACGGGGGGTCCACGAGCCATGGAGGCTGGAGCACGTGGCGGGGAGGATCGTTCTAAAAGCCGGTATTATTTCGGATTAGAAGCCTGCCCCTGGTGCTCCGGGTATGCCGCATTTCGAACGGGCGTAAAGGACGTCCGTTTAAGGGAAGAGAATGGAAGAGAATTTCCTGGCCCCCTCAAAGCGCGAGGAGGTCGGCATAGGTTTTACGGTACGCCCCCCCCGGAGCCGTCTGATGTTCAGAAGACGAAGGGTTTTGCCCCCAATCTCGTAAGGTCGAGGGCTCACCACCGAACTTCCAGCCGCGGTCCTTGGTAGGACCGATACGCGGACAAGCCGCAAAATCCTGGCCCCCTCGCAGTGCGAGGAGGTCGGCAAAGGTTTTACGATTCGCCCCCCCGGAGCCTACGGTTAGTTTTCTCGATTTAAGAAGACGAAGGGGGTCGGGCCCGGGAACCGTAAACCGAGCGCCTCTTCCCCTGCGAACTTCCAGCCGCGGTCCGTTTAAAAAGACCGATCCGTGACACCTCTAATGCGCTCTTTGCCTCCGGCCGTTTCCAGCGCGGGGGCCCGGTGGTGCGCTCCCAAGTCCCCGCGGAGGGGAAAATCTGGGAGATCCCACATTAGACCAAGCGGAACGCCGGTCTTCGCCTCGGGGGTTTGTATGCCCCTTTCGACTCGCGCACGGGCAAGAGTTAGGTTAGGAACGGGGACAACTGCCGGCGGGCGGCCCGTCGCACCCACCCCGCAAGTGGGCAGGTGGTCGGTGGCCTGTGGACCCGCCGCTCGGATTCGTTTATAGTAGGAACCATAACGGGGTACAACCCTCATACGCTCGACCCCCTCACGCCCAGAGAAGTGTTCACCTCCCTGGGCATATATCGAACGAATCATCGGGATTGAAGGGGAGGCCACCCAAACCATCCCCTTAGCCCAGAGGGGTGCCAGTCCTCGGGCTTCGGTATTCGCATCACCGGGGTCTATGGAGGTCTCGACTTAGGTTTTGAAAACCTCCAGAGGGGGGGCCGGATTAACCACCACCCTAGCCCAGAGGGGTGCCAGTCCTCGGGCTTCGGTATTCGCATCACCGGGGTCTATGGAGGTCTCGACTTAGGTTTTGAAAACCTCCAGAGGTGGGGCCGGATTAACCACCACCCTAGCCCAGAGGGGTGCCAGTCCTCGGGCATGTCACTTCGCATCACCGGGGTTCTATGGAGGTCTCGACTTAGGTTTTAAAAACCTCCAGAGGGTGGGGGCATATCTTATCCCCACCCTAGCCCAGAGGGGTGCCAGTCCTCGGGCATGTCATTTCGCATCACCGGGGTCTACGGAGGTCTCGACTTAGGTTTTGAAAACCTCCAGAGGGTGGGGGCATATCTTATCCCCACCCTAGCCCAGAGGGGTGCCAGTCCTCGGGCTTCGGTATTCGCATCACCGGGGTCTACGGAGGTCTCGACTTAGGTTTTGAAAACCTCCAGAGGGTGGGGCCTGACTTACCACCAACCCTTAGCCCAGAGGTGTGCCACTCCTCGGGCATGGAATTCGCATCAACGGGGTCTACGGATGTCTCGACTTAGGTTTTGAACACATCCAGGGAAGCAGAGCGGACATTCCCATTATTTCAAGCCCATCGGGAAGCCACTCCTTTGGGCATAGCGTTTCGCATCGCTGTTACCCAAACTTACGTCTGATTTAATGCCTCCCTAATATCCCGACGGCACCAGGCTGAGAAACCATATGCCCACAGGATTTGAGGCGTTGGAACCTCGTTCGCATAGCCGACAACGATGAACCTCCCTCGGACTCGCTACGAGGCTTGAGGAGGGTCCTGATTTTCTTAAAATCTCAGGTGAGGGACTTAGAAAATTTTCACTTTAAAACCACAGACCTCCAGAGGAGAGACCGGGCTTATCACAACCTTAGCCCAGAGGGCGTCACTCCTCGGGCATGTCACTTCGCATCACCGGGGGTCCATGGATGTCTCGACTTAGGTTTTGAACACATCCAGAAGGGGGGGCCGGATTAACCACCACCCTTAGCCCAGAGGGGTGCCAGTCCTCGGGCTTTAAATTCGCTTCGCCGGGGTCTATGGAAGTCATTTTTTAGACCTCCAGAGGGGAGGCAACCCAAACCATCCCCTTAGCCCAGAGGTGTGCCACTCCTCGGGCTTGTGTATTCGCATCACCGGGGTCCATGGAAGTCATTTTAGACATCCAGAGGGGAGGCCACCCTAACCATCCCCTTAGCCCAGAGGGGTGCCAGTCCTCGGGCTTTAAATTCGCTTCGCCGGGGTCTATGGAAGTCATTTTTAGACCTCCAGAGGGGAGGCAACCCAAACCATCCCCTTAGCCCAGAGGTGTGCCAATCCTCGGGCTTGTGTATTCGCATCACCGGGGTCCATGGAAGTCATTTTAGACATCCAGAGGGGAGGCCACCCTAACCATCCCCTTAGCCCAGAGGGGTGCCAGTCCTCGGGCTTTAAATTCGCTTCGCCGGGGTCTATGGAAGTCATTTTTAGACCTCCAGAGGGGAGGCAACCCAAACCATCCCCTTAGCCCAGAGGTGTGCCACTCCTCGGGCTTGTGTATTCGCATCACCGGGGTCCATGGAAGTCATTTTAGACATCCAGAGAGTGGGGCCGGTCTTACCACCACCCTTAAGCCCAGAGGGCGTCACTCCTCGGGCATGAAATTCGGATTACCGGGGTCTATGGATGTCTCAACTTAGGTTTTGAACACATCCAGAGGGGAGGCCACCCAAACCATCCCCTTAGCCCGGAGGTGTGCACCTCCTCGGGCTTCAAATTCGAATCACCGGGGTCCATGGAAGTCATTTTAGACATCCAGAGAGTGGGGCCGGTCTTACCACCACTCTTAGCCCAGAGGGCGCCACTCCTCGGGCATGAAATTCGCATCACCGGGGTCCATGGAAGTCAGTTTAGACCTCCAGAGAGTGGGGCCGGTCTTACCACCACTCTTAAGCCCAGAGGGCGTCACTCCTCGGGCATGAAATTCGGATTACCGGGGTCTATGGATGTCTCAACTTAGGTTTTGAACACATCCAGAGGGGAGGCCACCCAAACCATCCCCTTAGCCCGGAGGTGTGCACCTCCTCGGGCTTGAAATTCGAATCACCGGGGTCCATGGAAGTCAGTTTAGACCTCCAGAGAGTGGGGCCGGTCTTACCACCACCCTTAAGCCCAGAGGGCGTCACTCCTCGGGCATGGAATTCGCATCAACGGGGTCTACGGATGTCTCGACTTAGGTTTTGAACACATCCAGGGAAGCAGAGCGGACATTCCCATTATTTCAAGCCCATCGGGAAGCCACTCCTTTGGGCATAGCGTTTCGCATCGCTGTTACCCAAACTTACGTCTGATTTAATGCCTCCCTAATATCCCGACGGCACCAGGCTGAGAAACCATATGCCCACAGGATTAGAGGCGTCTGAACCCCTTTCGCATAGCCGACAACGATGAACCTCCCTCGGACTCGCTACGAGGCTTGAGGAGGGTCCTGATTCTCTTAAAATCTCAGGTGAGGGACTTAGAAAATATTCACTTTAAAACCACAGACCTCCAGAGGAGAGACCGGGCTTATCACAACCTTAGCCCAGAAGGCACCACTCTTCGGGCATGTCACTTCGCATCACCGGGGTCCATGGAAGTCTCGACTTAGGTTTTGAACGCATCCAGAGGGTGGGAGCCGGACTTACCACCACCCTTAGCCCAGAGGGCGTCACTCCTCGGGCATAAAATTCGGATAACCGGGGTCCATGGAAGTCAATTTTGACCTCCAGAGAGGGGGGGGGGCCTGGCTTACCACCACCCTAAGCCCAGAGGGCGTCACTCCTCGGGCATGAAATACGCTACACCGGGGTCCATGGAAGTCAGTTTAGACCTCCAGAGAGGGGGGGCCGGGCTTACCACCACCCTTAGCCCAGAGGGCACCACTCCTCGGGCTTGAAATTCGCATCACCGGGGTCCATGGAAGTCTCGACTTAGGTTTTGGAAACCTCCAGAGGGGGGGCTGCACTTACCACCACCCTAAGCCCAGAGGGCGTCACTCCTCGGGCATGAAATACGCTATACCGGGGTCCATGGAAGTCCTTTTAGACCTCCAGAGAGGGGGGGGCCGGGCTTACCACCACCCTTAGCCCAGAGGGCACCACTCCTCGGGCTTGAAATTCGCATCACCGGGGTCCATGGAAGTCTCGACTTAGGTTTTGGAAACCTCCAGAGGGGGGGCTGCACTTACCACCACCCTTAGCCCAGAGGTTCATCACTCCTCGGGCATGAAATTCGGATAACCGGGGTCCATGGAAGTCAGTTTAGACCTCCAGAGAGTGGGGCCGGGCTTACCACCACCCTAAGCCCAGAGGGCGTCACTCCTCGGGCATGAAATTCAGATAACCGGGGTCCATGGAAGTCAGTTTAGACCTCCAGAGAGTGGGGCCGGGCTTACCACCACCCTAAGCCCAGAGGGCGTCACTCCTCGGGCATGAAATTCGGATAACCGGGGTCCATGGAAGTCTCGACTTAGGTTTTGGAGACCTCCAGAGGGGGGGCCGGGCATACCACCACCCTTAGCCCAGAGGGCGTCACTCCTCGGGCATGAAATACGCTATACCGGGGTCCATGGAAGTCAGTTTTGACCTCCAGAGAGGGGGGGCCTGGCTTACCACCACCCTAGCCGAGAGGGCGTCACTCCTCGGGCATGAAATTCGCTTCACCGGGGTCCATGGAAGTCATTTTAGACCTCCAGAGAGGGGGGGCTGCACTTACCACCACCCTAGCCGAGAGGGCGTCACTCCTCGGGCATGAAATTCGGATCACCGGGGTCCATGGAAGTCAGTTTAGACCTCCAGAGAGTGGGGCCGGGCTTACCACCACCCTAAGCCCAGAGGGCGTCACTCCTCGGGCATGAAATTCGGATAACCGGGGTCCATGGAAGTCTCGACTTAGGTTTTGGAGACCTCCAGAGGGGGGGCCGGGCATACCACCACCCTTAGCCCAGAGGGCGTCACTCCTCGGGCATGAAATACGCTTAACCGGGGTCCATGGAAGTCAATCTAGACCTCCAGAGAGGGGGGGCCGGGCTTACCACCACCCTTAGCCCAGAGGGCATCACTCCTCGGGCATGAAATTCGCATCACCGGGGTCCATGGAAGTCAGTTTAGACCTCCAGAGGGGGGGCTGAGCATACCACCACCCTTAGCCCAGAGGTGTGCTCCTCATCGGGCATGAAATACGCTTCACCGGGGTCCATGGAAGTCATTCGAGACCTCCAGAGGGGGGGCCGGGCATACCACCACCCTTAGCCCAGAGGTGAGTCACTCCTCGGGCATCAAATTCGCATCACCGGGGTCCATGGAAGTCAGTTTAGACCTCCAGAGGGGGGGCTGAGCATACCACCACCCTTAGCCCAGAGGTGTGCTCCTCATCGGGCATGAAATACGCTTCACCGGGGTCCATGGAAGTCATTCGAGACCTCCAGAGGGGGGGCCGGGCATACCACCACCCTTAGCCCAGAGGTGAGTCACTCCTCGGGCATCAAATTCGCATCACCGGGGTCCATGGAAGTCAGTTTAGACCTCCAGAGGGGGGGCTGAGCATACCACCACCCTTAGCCCAGAGGTGTGCTCCTCATCGGGCATGAAATACGCTTCACCGGGGTCCATGGAAGTCATTCGAGACCTCCAGAGGGGGGGCCGGGCATACCACCACCCTTAGCCCAGAGGTGAGTCACTCCTCGGGCATCAAATTCGCATCACCGGGGTCCATGGAAGTCAGTTTAGACCTCCAGAGGGGGGGCTGAGCATACCACCACCCTTAGCCCAGAGGTGTGCTCCTCATCGGGCATGAAATACGCTTCACCGGGGTCCATGGAAGTCATTCGAGACCTCCAGAGGGGGGGCCGGGCATACCACCACCCTTAGCCCAGAGGTGAGTCACTCCTCGGGCATCAAATTCGCATCACCGGGGTCCATGGAAGTCAGTTTAGACCTCCAGAGGGGGGGCTGAGCATACCACCACCCTTAGCCCAGAGGTGTGCTCCTCATCGGGCATGAAATACGCTTCACCGGGGTCCATGGAAGTCATTCGAGACCTCCAGAGGGGGGGCTGGGCATACCACCACCCTTAGCCCAGAGGTGAGTCACTCCTCGGGCATCAAATTCGCATCACCGGGGTCCATGGAAGTCAGTTTAAACATCCAGAGGGGGGGGGCCGAGCATACCACCACCCTTAGCCCAGAGGTGTGCTCCTCATCGGGCATCAAATTCGCATCACCGGGGTCCATGGAAGTCATTCGAGACCTCCAGAGGGGGGGCCGAGTATACCACCACCCTTAGCCCAGAGGTGAGTCACTCCTCGGGCATCAAATTCGCATCACCGGGGTCCATGGAAGTCAGTTTAGACCTCCAGAGGGGGGGCCGAGCATACCACCACCCTTAGCCCAGAGGTGAGTCACTCCTCGGGCATCAAATTCGCATCACCGGGGTCCATGGAAGTCAGTTTAAACATCCAGAGGGGGGGGCCGAGCATACCACCACCCTTAGCCCAGAGGTGTGCTCCTCATCGGGCATCAAATTCGCATCACCGGGGTCCATGGAAGTCAGTTTAGACCTCCAGAAAGGGGGGCCGAACCTACCACCAACCTTAGCCCAGAGGGCGTCACTCCTCGGGCTTCAAACTCCCATCGCCGGGGTCCCATGGAAGTCTCGACTTAGGTTTTGAACCGTTCCGGGGTCACCTCCAGTGAGATAACGCGGAAATCTCACTATATTCATGCCCACAGGCGAACCAGAGCCTTGGGCTTGTCATAGTTACATACGGTGTACCCAAACTTTCGTCTTTTCTAAAGGAACCCTAATGTCCTGACGGCACCGCACTGGAAACCCCCATGCCCTCTGAATTTTTACCTCTCCGAGGTGCTCCGTTTTGGGCTTGCTACCTAGGGCGAAGAGGGTCAGAAATTTTTCTAAGTCCTACTTTAAAACGTCCCACTGGGAGAACACTAGGGTTAGCACTTTGCCAAAAAATCACGGCTGAATGCAATTTTCACGCCTCGCACCCTTTGTTCGTTTAGATTTAACAAAAAAATCAACCGACCCCCCTTTTTAACAACGCTTTGCCGAATTTAGCTCACTTTTCCCGGCCTGGAATATCTCACGCTTGCCCCCCACGGTACTTACCTCCGGGGAAGACACCCCCGTCGCTGCCAACGCCCATGCCCGGCCCAGGCTCACCCGACTCGGCCTCGCTCGCTCCATCGCCCGCTCCAAACCTCCGGGGAGAAGACCCCCATCGCCGCCAACGCCCATGCCCGGCCCAGGCTCACCCGACTCGGCCTCGCTCGCTACATCGCCCCGCTCCAAACCTCCGGGGCTGGACCTCCACCAACCCAGCGCACCTCTCGAACCTATCCGGCCCACACTTAAGCACTCCTCCTCGGACTAAACCATCCAGCCCGCGCCGCTGGAACGAGCGCCCACTGGAAGACCTGAGCCTCAAACCCGCGTGCATTGCGGTTCTCTATCTCCCCGGGCTCGGAGCACTTTTCTCGGCCATGGGACCTCCAGGGGGGGCCCCTCTTAGCTCCGTCATCATTTCTTTAAGTCTCACTCCGCCCACTGGAAGACCCGAGCCCCAAACCCGCGCGCTTTACGGTTCTCTATCTCCCCGGGCTCGGGGCACTTTTCTCGGCCATGGGACCTCCAGGGGGGGCCCTTCATGGCTCCGTCAATATTCCTTTAAGTCTCACTCCGCCCACTGGAAGACCCGAGCCCCAAACCCGCGCGCTTTACGGTTCTCTATCTCCCCGGGCTCGGAGCACTTTTCTCGGCCATGGGACCTCCAGGGGGGGCCCTTCATGGCTCCGTCAATATTCCTTTAAGTCTCACTCCGCCCACTGGAAGACCCGAGCCCCAAACCCGCGCGCTTTACGGTTCTCTATCTCCCCGGGCTCGGGGCACTTTTCTCGGCCATGGGACCTCCAGGGGGGGCCCTTCATGGCTCCGTCAATATTCCTTTAAGTCTCACTCCGCCCACTGGAAGACCCGAGCCCCAAACCCGCGCGCTTTACGGTTCTCTATCTCCCCGGGCTCGGAGCACTTTTCTCGGCCATGGGACCTCCAGGGGGGGCCCTTCATGGCTCCGTCAATATTCCTTTAAGTCTCACTCCGCCCACTGGAAGACCCGAGCCCCAAACCCGCGCGCTTTACGGTTCTCTATCTCCCCGGGCTCGGGGCACTTTTCTCGGCCATGGGACCTCCAGGGGGGGCCCCTCATGGCTCCGTCATCATTCCTCTAAGTCTCATTCCGCCCACTGCGATACCCGAGGCCTTTAACCGCGGCGTTCACGGTTCTCTATCACCCCGGGCTCGGGGCACTTTTCTCGGCCATGGGACCTCCAGGGGAGGCCCTTCCTGGCTCCGTCATCATTCCTCTAAGTCTCATTCCGCCCACTGCGATACCCGAGGTCTTTAACCGCGGCGTTCACGGTTCTCTATCACCCCGGGCTCGGAGCACTTTTCTCGGCCATGGGACCTCCAGGGGAGGCCCCTCATGGCTCCGTCATCATTCCTCTAAGTCTCATTCCGCCCACTGCGATACCCGAGGTCTTTAACCGCGGCGTTCACGGTTCTCTATCACCCCGGGCTCGGAGCACTTTTCTCGGCCATGGGACCTCCAGGGGAGGCCCCTCATGGCTCCGTCATCATTCCTCTAAGTCTCATTCCGCCCACTGCGATACCCGAGGTCTTTAACCGCGGCGTTCACGGTTCTCTATCACCCCGGGCTCGGAGCACTTTTCTCGGCCATGGGACCTCCAGGGGAGGCCCCTCATGGCTCCGTCATCATTCCTCTAAGTCTCATTCCGCCCACTGCGATACCCGAGGTCTTAGACCGCGGCGTTCACGGTTCTCTATCACCCCGGGCTCGGAGCACTTTTCTCGGCCATGGGACCTCCAGGGGAGGCCCCTCATGGCTCCGTCAATATTCCTCTAAGTCTCATTCCGCCCACTGCGATACCCGGGCTCAGAGCATGTACTTCGGCCATGGGACCACAAGAGGGCGCCCTTCTTCAGAAACTGCTGACATCCAGGACCATTCAAGGGAGCGACCTGCCTCCCTATGCCCGCCACCGGCTCCCTCTAACCGGTGTACTGGCTCTCGGGGCCCGCGCCCCAGAGAACCAGAGTTTCGGAAATTGCACTAAGTCCAGACATCCAGGACCATTCAAGGGAGCGACC
>NW_027101206.1:15000-27500 GCF_029633855.1 Hoplias malabaricus
AAGCCCGACCTACCCGGGCGGGAACGCGGGACTCGCTACCGGGCTTTCACCGTCTATGGGAAGAAGCCACGTTCGCGAGGACTTGGTCCCGCGTCCGCACCGAGACGGATCTTACGGACTTCCGTACGCTACATTTCCCGGCCAACCCCGGTCAGGGGAAAGTGGGATTCAGCGCTGGGCTCTTCCCTGTTCGCTCGCCGCTACTAAGGGAATCCTTGTTAGTTTCTTTTCCTCCGCTTACTGATATGCTTAAGTTCAGCGGGTCGTCTCGTCTGATCTGAGGCCGCACACAGAGGTTTCTTATGCGGGGGCGAGGGCGGAGGCGGAGGGCCGAAGGCTAGGGGCGAGGGGCGAGAGCCCGGCACGAGACCGAACTCCGCGACACCTTCCCCCCCACCCCGGCCGCTCGCCCGCCCGCTCACTCGCCCGCTCGCTGGGTTTAATCGGCACTCGCCACCCCCGCGTCCGACTGCGCGGAGCCCCGCTCGGGACTCGGGGAGAGACCGTAACGGACGTGGACCCGGACCTACTCGGCTCTCCCTCCGTTCCCTGTACGGAGCTCTCTCGCAACACGGGCCGCGTGGACTGGCTCGGAACCGAGTCTTCGTTTGGGAAGACGAAGGGCCGTTTTCAGGCCCTGCGAGCTTCCAGCCGCGGTCTCTCTCTCTCAGCGGGGGCGCGGAGACCGATCGATGGGTAAAGCGACCCTCAGACAGGCGTGGCCGCGGGATGGACCCCCGCGGCCGCAATATGCGTTCGAAATTTCGATGATCTGTGTCCTGCAATTCACATTAGTTAACGCAGATGGCTGCGTTCTTCATCGAAGCACGAGCCGAGTGATCCACCGCTAAGAGTCGTATTCGGGTTTGTGCCCGGCCCGTTACAGGCCGGGCGAAGGAAGCCATTCGAACAAGAGACAATTTTTGCCAATATATTTCAAGCCGGGTGCCTTCCACCCCCGTGCAGGGGGGGAAAGGTCATTGAACCTGGGCGTCACCACCGGACCGAGGAGTTACGGCCCGGGGGACGATCGCCCGAGTAGGTGCCCGAGACTTACGTGGTTTAGGAGACCGGGGTCTAGGCACCCGCCGTTCCCGGCGAGGCCCAGGGGTTTGGTTCGCTGCGTTACGGGTCCCGGTCTAAGGCATTCAGGCGTGCGCTCAAAGCCAAGCTCTCCACCCCGGAGGGTATGAGCGAGGCCCGGTGGTACGCTCCCAAGTCCCCGCTTAGGGGAAGGCGCTGGGTAGATCCCACCTAGTCAGGACCGGCGGGCACCGGCCGTCTCCTTTCGGGTGTTTATAAACGCATCCGGGGTTCGTGAGGCCCCTTCAACTCGCGCACCGGCCTTAGACTATTATACGGTCCGTCTCTGCGAAGCCAACATCGGGGGTATTTTGCATGCGCTCTTAAGCTCCGCTCTAACCCCGTGAGGGGAAAGAGTTTCGCCCGGCGGTACGCTCCCGTCCACCACCGCCCCCTGTGCCGGGGGGATGGGTTCAGGGAGATCCCACCGAGGCCGGCGAGCACCGGCCAACGCCCTGGGGGTGAGTAAGCCCCTTTGACTCGCGCACGCACAATCAAGCCTTCAACGATCAATGGTTTTTTGGGTTTAACTACCCGGCGGGCGGCTCCGGCGCCACTCTTCCCCCCGCGAACGGGAGGGGCGGACCGGGGTACCTATGCACCTAAGGCGGTCCTCGCATAACCCCGAGTTCCGAAGCCGGCTCGCTACGTCCACCCACCCGGAGGGGGGAGAGACTCACGTCGGCCGACGACGAAAGGTACGAGGCTTCTGCGGTCCATACCTTGAAGGTACCCGCCGGGGGGGAGGTTCGGCCTCTCGAGTCCGACTCGACAACCGGCACGGACGGCGGGCGCCGACCGCGGCCAGGTCACCGTTATTGATCCTTCCGCAGGTTCCCCTACGAAAACCTTGTTACGACTTTTACTCCCTCTAGATGTCCGGGTTCGATCGACTTCCCATCGCCCGGAGGCGACCCCCGTTCGAGGGCCGCCCCGGGGACGGTCCGAGGACCTCACCGAGGCATCCGATCGGTAGTAGCGACGGGCGGTGTGTACAAAGGGCAGGGACTTAATCGACGCGGGCTGGTGACCCGCGCCTACTTGGAATTCCTCGTTCGAGGGGAATAGTTGCAATCCCCTGTCCCCAGCGGGGAATGGCGTTCATAGGATTGCCCGCACCTCTCGGCGTAGGGTAACTTACATGTTGAACCAGCCATTGTAGCTCACGTGCGACCCCGGACTTCTAAGGGCATCACAGACCTGTTATTGCTCCATTTCTCAAGTGGCTTCTGTGCCACAAATCGCTCTAAGAAGTTTAGCCACCGACCGCTGATTCCCACCGGGCGAACCCCAACCTTCAGGCCCGCGGTAAGCGGGAGGGCACCGGGGAGGGGAGAGGGAAGGCGAAGGCGAAGGACGGACAACCCACACCCGGAGAGCGGAACGAGGTGCGGACGGCATCGGGGAGGGAACCGAACGCGAAGGGGAGAGGCCGGAGCCACCCACTCGACGCAGAACTGAACCCCCGTCAACCGCATCACCTCCCCGAACCGATCCGGGGTAGAACCGGACCCCCGCCGAAACCCCCAACACCCCCACCCCGATGGGGACCCCCCGCGAACGGGGACCTTCGGGGATAGAGTCCGACCCAGGAGAGGGGCCGTGTAACTACTTAAAGGATGGGATCTCGTTCGTTACCGGAATTGACCAGACGAATCGCTCCACGAACTACCAACGGCCATGCACCACCACCCACAGAATCGAGAAAGAGCCGTCAATCTGTCAATCCTTACCGTGTCCGGGCCGGGTTAGGTTCCCCGCGTTGAGTCAAATTAAGCCGCAAGCTCCACTCCTGGTGGTGCCCTTCCGTCAATTCCTTTAAGTTTCAGCTTTGCAACCGTACTCCCCCCAGAGCCCAAAGACTCGTGGTTTCCCGGACGCTGCCCGGCGGGTCATAGTCGTTAACCCAACGCCGCCGGATCGCGGGTCGGCATAGTTTACGGTCGGAACTACGACGGTACCTGATCGTCTTCGATCCTCCGACTTTCGTTCTTGATTAATGAAAACATTCTTGGCAAATGCCTTCGCTTTTGTCCGTCCCGCACCGGTCTACGAATTTCACCTCTCTCGGTGCGGTACGAATGCCCCCGGCCGTCCCTCTTAATCATGACCTTTGGTCCGTCAAACCCACGAAATAGGACCAAGAGAGCGGTCGGATACCCCCCCGGCTCGGGGAACCGTGCGGCGGCCAGAAAACGGCCCCGCCCGGCCGCCTCGCCGAAGAGCTCCGACTCGCCCCCCATGGGAAGGCCTTATTCCATTATTCCTAGCTCAGTCCATTCAAGGCACGCTTCGGCCTGCTTTGAGCACTCTGTTTTGTTCAAAGTAAACGCACCGGACCCTTCCGCCCCCCACGTATTCAACCGCGGCGGACGACCCAGCTAAGGGCCTCTCCGCGGAGGAAGGGAGCAGAGGACACCGGATGAGTAGGGACAAGGTCCCGCGACCTCCACCCAGAGACCCGCGGGGGGTCCCCAACCCCCCCGGAGAGGGGCAGCTTCCCACCGCGAAGTCCGGACGGGCAGAGGCCCGGCAGCCGGGACCCGTCCCCGGATCCAACTACGAGCTTTTTAACTGCAGCAACGTTAACATACGCTATTGGAGCTGGAATTACCGCGGCTGCTGGCACCAGACTTGCCCTCCAATGGGTCCTCACCCACGGACGTAGATTGAGTTCATTTCGGTCCCGAAACCTTCAAACGGGGCCTCGCACCGATATTTTTCGTCACTACCTCCCCGTGTCGGGAATGGGTAATTTGCGCGCCTGCTGCCTTCCTTGGATGTGGTAGCCGTTTCTCAGGCTCCCTCTCCGGAATCGAACCCAGATTCCCCGTTACCCGTGGTCACCACACGTAGTCCCGTAGACTACCGTCGAAAGTTGATAGGGCAGACACTCGAATGAGACGTCGCCGCCCCGAAGGGCTCTGCGATCGGCCAAAGGTTATCTAGAGTCACCAAAGCGGACCCGACCGGAGTCGGGAGGGGGTTTTTTGGTTCTGATAAATGCACGTATCCGTGGGGGGCGCCGAGGGGGGAAGGTGAACCAGTCACCGACCACCTCGAAACGGCACCCCCACTTCCAACGCTTCGTTTGCATGTATTAGCTCTGGAATTACCACAGTTATACCAAGTAACGTGTGGAGCGATCAAAGGAACCATAACTGATTTAATGAGCCATTCGCAGTTTCACTGTACCAACGCCCGTGTGTACTTAGACTTGCATGGCTTAATCTTTGAGACAAGCATATGATACTGGCAGGATCAACCAGGCCGATCCCTCTGGTACTCAAACCCGGCTTGGGGAAAGAGAGAGAGTCGGTGGTGCGTGGAACTCGACCCCCCGAAGGAGGAAGAGACGCGCACCGCGGAAAGGCTTTTCGAACGAGACCCCCCGGAGGTGGGTCTGCAATCGGGGGTTTGACTACTTGGAAAATGTACGATTCAAGGCCCGGACGGTGCAGGCTAGGGGCCGGTTCCTTCCCTCAATAGGATCCCGACCCTAAGGCACCACCGACTCGGACCTTTTAACGGACCCAAACTGCGGTGGAAATTAGACCGACGGATCGGCTAAGTCTCCCTCGGAACGATTCTGGGACAAGCGGACCCCCTGTTACGGGGGGTCCACGAGCCATGGAGGCTGGAGCACGTGGCGGGGAGGATCGTTCTAAAAGCCGGTATTATTTCGGATTAGAAGCCTGCCCCTGGTGCTCCGGGTATGCCGCATTTCGAACGGGCGTAAAGGACGTCCGTTTAAGGGAAGAGAATGGAAGAGAATTTCCTGGCCCCCTCAAAGCGCGAGGAGGTCGGCATAGGTTTTACGGTACGCCCCCCCCGGAGCCGTCTGATGTTCAGAAGACGAAGGGTTTTGCCCCCAATCTCGTAAGGTCGAGGGCTCACCACCGAACTTCCAGCCGCGGTCCTTGGTAGGACCGATACGCGGACAAGCCGCAAAATCCTGGCCCCCTCGCAGTGCGAGGAGGTCGGCAAAGGTTTTACGATTCGCCCCCCCGGAGCCTACGGTTAGTTTTCTCGATTTAAGAAGACGAAGGGGGTCGGGCCCGGGAACCGTAAACCGAGCGCCTCTTCCCCTGCGAACTTCCAGCCGCGGTCCGTTTAAAAAGACCGATCCGTGACACCTCTAATGCGCTCTTTGCCTCCGGCCGTTTCCAGCGCGGGGGCCCGGTGGTGCGCTCCCAAGTCCCCGCGGAGGGGAAAATCTGGGAGATCCCACATTAGACCAAGCGGAACGCCGGTCTTCGCCTCGGGGGTTTGTATGCCCCTTTCGACTCGCGCACGGGCAAGAGTTAGGTTAGGAACGGGGACAACTGCCGGCGGGCGGCCCGTCGCACCCACCCCGCAAGTGGGCAGGTGGTCGGTGGCCTGTGGACCCGCCGCTCGGATTCGTTTATAGTAGGAACCATAACGGGGTACAACCCTCATACGCTCGACCCCCTCACGCCCAGAGAAGTGTTCACCTCCCTGGGCATATATCGAACGAATCATCGGGATTGAAGGGGAGGCCACCCAAACCATCCCCTTAGCCCAGAGGGGTGCCAGTCCTCGGGCTTCGGTATTCGCATCACCGGGGTCTATGGAGGTCTCGACTTAGGTTTTGAAAACCTCCAGAGGGGGGGCCGGATTAACCACCACCCTAGCCCAGAGGGGTGCCAGTCCTCGGGCTTCGGTATTCGCATCACCGGGGTCTATGGAGGTCTCGACTTAGGTTTTGAAAACCTCCAGAGGTGGGGCCGGATTAACCACCACCCTAGCCCAGAGGGGTGCCAGTCCTCGGGCATGTCACTTCGCATCACCGGGGTTCTATGGAGGTCTCGACTTAGGTTTTAAAAACCTCCAGAGGGTGGGGGCATATCTTATCCCCACCCTAGCCCAGAGGGGTGCCAGTCCTCGGGCATGTCATTTCGCATCACCGGGGTCTACGGAGGTCTCGACTTAGGTTTTGAAAACCTCCAGAGGGTGGGGGCATATCTTATCCCCACCCTAGCCCAGAGGGGTGCCAGTCCTCGGGCTTCGGTATTCGCATCACCGGGGTCTACGGAGGTCTCGACTTAGGTTTTGAAAACCTCCAGAGGGTGGGGCCTGACTTACCACCAACCCTTAGCCCAGAGGTGTGCCACTCCTCGGGCATGGAATTCGCATCAACGGGGTCTACGGATGTCTCGACTTAGGTTTTGAACACATCCAGGGAAGCAGAGCGGACATTCCCATTATTTCAAGCCCATCGGGAAGCCACTCCTTTGGGCATAGCGTTTCGCATCGCTGTTACCCAAACTTACGTCTGATTTAATGCCTCCCTAATATCCCGACGGCACCAGGCTGAGAAACCATATGCCCACAGGATTTGAGGCGTTGGAACCTCGTTCGCATAGCCGACAACGATGAACCTCCCTCGGACTCGCTACGAGGCTTGAGGAGGGTCCTGATTTTCTTAAAATCTCAGGTGAGGGACTTAGAAAATTTTCACTTTAAAACCACAGACCTCCAGAGGAGAGACCGGGCTTATCACAACCTTAGCCCAGAGGGCGTCACTCCTCGGGCATGTCACTTCGCATCACCGGGGGTCCATGGATGTCTCGACTTAGGTTTTGAACACATCCAGAAGGGGGGGCCGGATTAACCACCACCCTTAGCCCAGAGGGGTGCCAGTCCTCGGGCTTTAAATTCGCTTCGCCGGGGTCTATGGAAGTCATTTTTTAGACCTCCAGAGGGGAGGCAACCCAAACCATCCCCTTAGCCCAGAGGTGTGCCACTCCTCGGGCTTGTGTATTCGCATCACCGGGGTCCATGGAAGTCATTTTAGACATCCAGAGGGGAGGCCACCCTAACCATCCCCTTAGCCCAGAGGGGTGCCAGTCCTCGGGCTTTAAATTCGCTTCGCCGGGGTCTATGGAAGTCATTTTTAGACCTCCAGAGGGGAGGCAACCCAAACCATCCCCTTAGCCCAGAGGTGTGCCAATCCTCGGGCTTGTGTATTCGCATCACCGGGGTCCATGGAAGTCATTTTAGACATCCAGAGGGGAGGCCACCCTAACCATCCCCTTAGCCCAGAGGGGTGCCAGTCCTCGGGCTTTAAATTCGCTTCGCCGGGGTCTATGGAAGTCATTTTTAGACCTCCAGAGGGGAGGCAACCCAAACCATCCCCTTAGCCCAGAGGTGTGCCACTCCTCGGGCTTGTGTATTCGCATCACCGGGGTCCATGGAAGTCATTTTAGACATCCAGAGAGTGGGGCCGGTCTTACCACCACCCTTAAGCCCAGAGGGCGTCACTCCTCGGGCATGAAATTCGGATTACCGGGGTCTATGGATGTCTCAACTTAGGTTTTGAACACATCCAGAGGGGAGGCCACCCAAACCATCCCCTTAGCCCGGAGGTGTGCACCTCCTCGGGCTTCAAATTCGAATCACCGGGGTCCATGGAAGTCATTTTAGACATCCAGAGAGTGGGGCCGGTCTTACCACCACTCTTAGCCCAGAGGGCGCCACTCCTCGGGCATGAAATTCGCATCACCGGGGTCCATGGAAGTCAGTTTAGACCTCCAGAGAGTGGGGCCGGTCTTACCACCACTCTTAAGCCCAGAGGGCGTCACTCCTCGGGCATGAAATTCGGATTACCGGGGTCTATGGATGTCTCAACTTAGGTTTTGAACACATCCAGAGGGGAGGCCACCCAAACCATCCCCTTAGCCCGGAGGTGTGCACCTCCTCGGGCTTGAAATTCGAATCACCGGGGTCCATGGAAGTCAGTTTAGACCTCCAGAGAGTGGGGCCGGTCTTACCACCACCCTTAAGCCCAGAGGGCGTCACTCCTCGGGCATGGAATTCGCATCAACGGGGTCTACGGATGTCTCGACTTAGGTTTTGAACACATCCAGGGAAGCAGAGCGGACATTCCCATTATTTCAAGCCCATCGGGAAGCCACTCCTTTGGGCATAGCGTTTCGCATCGCTGTTACCCAAACTTACGTCTGATTTAATGCCTCCCTAATATCCCGACGGCACCAGGCTGAGAAACCATATGCCCACAGGATTAGAGGCGTCTGAACCCCTTTCGCATAGCCGACAACGATGAACCTCCCTCGGACTCGCTACGAGGCTTGAGGAGGGTCCTGATTCTCTTAAAATCTCAGGTGAGGGACTTAGAAAATATTCACTTTAAAACCACAGACCTCCAGAGGAGAGACCGGGCTTATCACAACCTTAGCCCAGAAGGCACCACTCTTCGGGCATGTCACTTCGCATCACCGGGGTCCATGGAAGTCTCGACTTAGGTTTTGAACGCATCCAGAGGGTGGGAGCCGGACTTACCACCACCCTTAGCCCAGAGGGCGTCACTCCTCGGGCATAAAATTCGGATAACCGGGGTCCATGGAAGTCAATTTTGACCTCCAGAGAGGGGGGGGGGCCTGGCTTACCACCACCCTAAGCCCAGAGGGCGTCACTCCTCGGGCATGAAATACGCTACACCGGGGTCCATGGAAGTCAGTTTAGACCTCCAGAGAGGGGGGGCCGGGCTTACCACCACCCTTAGCCCAGAGGGCACCACTCCTCGGGCTTGAAATTCGCATCACCGGGGTCCATGGAAGTCTCGACTTAGGTTTTGGAAACCTCCAGAGGGGGGGCTGCACTTACCACCACCCTAAGCCCAGAGGGCGTCACTCCTCGGGCATGAAATACGCTATACCGGGGTCCATGGAAGTCCTTTTAGACCTCCAGAGAGGGGGGGGCCGGGCTTACCACCACCCTTAGCCCAGAGGGCACCACTCCTCGGGCTTGAAATTCGCATCACCGGGGTCCATGGAAGTCTCGACTTAGGTTTTGGAAACCTCCAGAGGGGGGGCTGCACTTACCACCACCCTTAGCCCAGAGGTTCATCACTCCTCGGGCATGAAATTCGGATAACCGGGGTCCATGGAAGTCAGTTTAGACCTCCAGAGAGTGGGGCCGGGCTTACCACCACCCTAAGCCCAGAGGGCGTCACTCCTCGGGCATGAAATTCAGATAACCGGGGTCCATGGAAGTCAGTTTAGACCTCCAGAGAGTGGGGCCGGGCTTACCACCACCCTAAGCCCAGAGGGCGTCACTCCTCGGGCATGAAATTCGGATAACCGGGGTCCATGGAAGTCTCGACTTAGGTTTTGGAGACCTCCAGAGGGGGGGCCGGGCATACCACCACCCTTAGCCCAGAGGGCGTCACTCCTCGGGCATGAAATACGCTATACCGGGGTCCATGGAAGTCAGTTTTGACCTCCAGAGAGGGGGGGCCTGGCTTACCACCACCCTAGCCGAGAGGGCGTCACTCCTCGGGCATGAAATTCGCTTCACCGGGGTCCATGGAAGTCATTTTAGACCTCCAGAGAGGGGGGGCTGCACTTACCACCACCCTAGCCGAGAGGGCGTCACTCCTCGGGCATGAAATTCGGATCACCGGGGTCCATGGAAGTCAGTTTAGACCTCCAGAGAGTGGGGCCGGGCTTACCACCACCCTAAGCCCAGAGGGCGTCACTCCTCGGGCATGAAATTCGGATAACCGGGGTCCATGGAAGTCTCGACTTAGGTTTTGGAGACCTCCAGAGGGGGGGCCGGGCATACCACCACCCTTAGCCCAGAGGGCGTCACTCCTCGGGCATGAAATACGCTTAACCGGGGTCCATGGAAGTCAATCTAGACCTCCAGAGAGGGGGGGCCGGGCTTACCACCACCCTTAGCCCAGAGGGCATCACTCCTCGGGCATGAAATTCGCATCACCGGGGTCCATGGAAGTCAGTTTAGACCTCCAGAGGGGGGGCTGAGCATACCACCACCCTTAGCCCAGAGGTGTGCTCCTCATCGGGCATGAAATACGCTTCACCGGGGTCCATGGAAGTCATTCGAGACCTCCAGAGGGGGGGCCGGGCATACCACCACCCTTAGCCCAGAGGTGAGTCACTCCTCGGGCATCAAATTCGCATCACCGGGGTCCATGGAAGTCAGTTTAGACCTCCAGAGGGGGGGCTGAGCATACCACCACCCTTAGCCCAGAGGTGTGCTCCTCATCGGGCATGAAATACGCTTCACCGGGGTCCATGGAAGTCATTCGAGACCTCCAGAGGGGGGGCCGGGCATACCACCACCCTTAGCCCAGAGGTGAGTCACTCCTCGGGCATCAAATTCGCATCACCGGGGTCCATGGAAGTCAGTTTAGACCTCCAGAGGGGGGGCTGAGCATACCACCACCCTTAGCCCAGAGGTGTGCTCCTCATCGGGCATGAAATACGCTTCACCGGGGTCCATGGAAGTCATTCGAGACCTCCAGAGGGGGGGCCGGGCATACCACCACCCTTAGCCCAGAGGTGAGTCACTCCTCGGGCATCAAATTCGCATCACCGGGGTCCATGGAAGTCAGTTTAGACCTCCAGAGGGGGGGCTGAGCATACCACCACCCTTAGCCCAGAGGTGTGCTCCTCATCGGGCATGAAATACGCTTCACCGGGGTCCATGGAAGTCATTCGAGACCTCCAGAGGGGGGGCCGGGCATACCACCACCCTTAGCCCAGAGGTGAGTCACTCCTCGGGCATCAAATTCGCATCACCGGGGTCCATGGAAGTCAGTTTAGACCTCCAGAGGGGGGGCTGAGCATACCACCACCCTTAGCCCAGAGGTGTGCTCCTCATCGGGCATGAAATACGCTTCACCGGGGTCCATGGAAGTCATTCGAGACCTCCAGAGGGGGGGCTGGGCATACCACCACCCTTAGCCCAGAGGTGAGTCACTCCTCGGGCATCAAATTCGCATCACCGGGGTCCATGGAAGTCAGTTTAAACATCCAGAGGGGGGGGGCCGAGCATACCACCACCCTTAGCCCAGAGGTGTGCTCCTCATCGGGCATCAAATTCGCATCACCGGGGTCCATGGAAGTCATTCGAGACCTCCAGAGGGGGGGCCGAGTATACCACCACCCTTAGCCCAGAGGTGAGTCACTCCTCGGGCATCAAATTCGCATCACCGGGGTCCATGGAAGTCAGTTTAGACCTCCAGAGGGGGGGCCGAGCATACCACCACCCTTAGCCCAGAGGTGAGTCACTCCTCGGGCATCAAATTCGCATCACCGGGGTCCATGGAAGTCAGTTTAAACATCCAGAGGGGGGGGCCGAGCATACCACCACCCTTAGCCCAGAGGTGTGCTCCTCATCGGGCATCAAATTCGCATCACCGGGGTCCATGGAAGTCAGTTTAGACCTCCAGAAAGGGGGGCCGAACCTACCACCAACCTTAGCCCAGAGGGCGTCACTCCTCGGGCTTCAAACTCCCATCGCCGGGGTCCCATGGAAGTCTCGACTTAGGTTTTGAACCGTTCCGGGGTCACCTCCAGTGAGATAACGCGGAAATCTCACTATATTCATGCCCACAGGCGAACCAGAGCCTTGGGCTTGTCATAGTTACATACGGTGTACCCAAACTTTCGTCTTTTCTAAAGGAACCCTAATGTCCTGACGGCACCGCACTGGAAACCCCCATGCCCTCTGAATTTTTACCTCTCCGAGGTGCTCCGTTTTGGGCTTGCTACCTAGGGCGAAGAGGGTCAGAAATTTTTCTAAGTCCTACTTTAAAACGTCCCACTGGGAGAACACTAGGGTTAGCACTTTGCCAAAAAATCACGGCTGAATGCAATTTTCACGCCTCGCACCCTTTGTTCGTTTAGATTTAACAAAAAAATCAACCGACCCCCCTTTTTAACAACGCTTTGCCGAATTTAGCTCACTTTTCCCGGCCTGGAATATCTCACGCTTGCCCCCCACGGTACTTACCTCCGGGGAAGACACCCCCGTCGCTGCCAACGCCCATGCCCGGCCCAGGCTCACCCGACTCGGCCTCGCTCGCTCCATCGCCCGCTCCAAACCTCCGGGGAGAAGACCCCCATCGCCGCCAATGCCCATGCCCGGCCCAGGCTCACCCGACTCGGCCTCGCTCGCTACATCGCCCCGCTCCAAACCTCCGGGGCTGGACCTCCACCAACCCAGCGCACCTCTCGAACCTATCCGGCCCACACTTAAGCACTCCTCCTCGGACTAAACCATCCAGCCCGCGCCGCTGGAACGAGCGCCCACTGGAAGACCCGAGCCCCAAACCCGCGCGCTTTACGGTTCTCTATCTCCCCGGGCTCGGAGCACTTTTCTCGGCCATGGGACCTCCAGGGGGGGCCCTTCATGGCTCCGTCAATATTCCTTTAAGTCTCACTCCGCCCACTGGAAGACCCGAGCCCCAAACCCGCGCGCTTTACGGTTCTCTATCTCCCCGGGCTCGGGGCACTTTTCTCGGCCATGGGACCTCCAGGGGGGGCCCCTCATGGCTCCGTCATCATTCCTCTAAGTCTCATTCCGCCCACTGCGATACCCGAGGCCTTTAACCGCGGCGTTCACGG
>NW_027101206.1:32500-47500 GCF_029633855.1 Hoplias malabaricus
CACGTGGGAAGAGCAGGCCGGTGGTGCGCCGCCCGCCCCCTCGGAGGGTTAGGACGGATCCCACCTCAGCCGACGCGCGCCGGCCTTCACCTTCGTTGCGCCTCCGGGGGTTCTGGTCCCTTCGACTCGCATACGCGTTAGACTCCTTGGTCCGTGTTTCAAGACGGGTCGTTCGGGGTCCGAACTTAGCCGCTGACCTTAGGCGTTCGGGTGCTGTGGGCCTGGATCGCCCCCCGCATCGCCGTAGCGGGCCTAGCCCGGGGCTGAGGACAGCCCAGCCGGCCCGCTTCGACCGAACGATCGGGGGGGGCCCCCATCCCCATCCCGGAGGAGGGGAGAACGCGGAAAGGACATTGCTCCACGGCCCCGGCGTTATCGGCGAAGTCGGAGCGAGGGGCTGTAGCGGAACGCCCGTGTCCGGGGGCCGCGTGGGGACTCCCTTCTCCGGACGGACCTACCTTCACCCTCGGGCCCTTCCAAGCCTAACCGGAGCCGGTCGCGACTCACCACCACGCGGGGAAAGTACACCGGGCGGGGCCGGACCTCCGTACGCCCGACAGGCCCGAAGTCCAGAGGCGAAGCGCAGAGCCGAAGCGGGGAGCGGTGGAGTCGGCACCCCACCCCTCTCGCCCGGATACGCTCGCACCCCCGACCGCGGAACCCGACGAGCGCGGGGCCGTCCGCCCGGCTGAATCCCCCGGGGCAGTCTTCTCGGTCCCCGTACGTTTACCTCTCAACGGTTTCACGCTCTGTTGAACTCTCTCTTCAAAGTCCTGTTTCAACTTTCCCTCACGGTACTCGGTTCGCTATCGGTCTCGTGCCGGTATTTAGCCTTAGATGGAGTTTACCACCCGCTTTGGGCTGCATTCCCAAGCAACCCGACTCCGAGAAGCCCGACCTACCCGGGCGGGAACGCGGGACTCGCTACCGGGCTTTCACCGTCTATGGGAAGAAGCCACGTTCGCGAGGACTTGGTCCCGCGTCCGCACCGAGACGGATCTTACGGACTTCCGTACGCTACATTTCCCGGCCAACCCCGGTCAGGGGAAAGTGGGATTCAGCGCTGGGCTCTTCCCTGTTCGCTCGCCGCTACTAAGGGAATCCTTGTTAGTTTCTTTTCCTCCGCTTACTGATATGCTTAAGTTCAGCGGGTCGTCTCGTCTGATCTGAGGCCGCACACAGAGGTTTCTTATGCGGGGGCGAGGGCGGAGGCGGAGGGCCGAAGGCTAGGGGCGAGGGGCGAGAGCCCGGCACGAGACCGAACTCCGCGACACCTTCCCCCCCACCCCGGCCGCTCGCCCGCCCGCTCACTCGCCCGCTCGCTGGGTTTAATCGGCACTCGCCACCCCCGCGTCCGACTGCGCGGAGCCCCGCTCGGGACTCGGGGAGAGACCGTAACGGACGTGGACCCGGACCTACTCGGCTCTCCCTCCGTTCCCTGTACGGAGCTCTCTCGCAACACGGGCCGCGTGGACTGGCTCGGAACCGAGTCTTCGTTTGGGAAGACGAAGGGCCGTTTTCAGGCCCTGCGAGCTTCCAGCCGCGGTCTCTCTCTCTCAGCGGGGGCGCGGAGACCGATCGATGGGTAAAGCGACCCTCAGACAGGCGTGGCCGCGGGATGGACCCCCGCGGCCGCAATATGCGTTCGAAATTTCGATGATCTGTGTCCTGCAATTCACATTAGTTAACGCAGATGGCTGCGTTCTTCATCGAAGCACGAGCCGAGTGATCCACCGCTAAGAGTCGTATTCGGGTTTGTGCCCGGCCCGTTACAGGCCGGGCGAAGGAAGCCATTCGAACAAGAGACAATTTTTGCCAATATATTTCAAGCCGGGTGCCTTCCACCCCCGTGCAGGGGGGGAAAGGTCATTGAACCTGGGCGTCACCACCGGACCGAGGAGTTACGGCCCGGGGGACGATCGCCCGAGTAGGTGCCCGAGACTTACGTGGTTTAGGAGACCGGGGTCTAGGCACCCGCCGTTCCCGGCGAGGCCCAGGGGTTTGGTTCGCTGCGTTACGGGTCCCGGTCTAAGGCATTCAGGCGTGCGCTCAAAGCCAAGCTCTCCACCCCGGAGGGTATGAGCGAGGCCCGGTGGTACGCTCCCAAGTCCCCGCTTAGGGGAAGGCGCTGGGTAGATCCCACCTAGTCAGGACCGGCGGGCACCGGCCGTCTCCTTTCGGGTGTTTATAAACGCATCCGGGGTTCGTGAGGCCCCTTCAACTCGCGCACCGGCCTTAGACTATTATACGGTCCGTCTCTGCGAAGCCAACATCGGGGGTATTTTGCATGCGCTCTTAAGCTCCGCTCTAACCCCGTGAGGGGAAAGAGTTTCGCCCGGCGGTACGCTCCCGTCCACCACCGCCCCCTGTGCCGGGGGGATGGGTTCAGGGAGATCCCACCGAGGCCGGCGAGCACCGGCCAACGCCCTGGGGGTGAGTAAGCCCCTTTGACTCGCGCACGCACAATCAAGCCTTCAACGATCAATGGTTTTTTGGGTTTAACTACCCGGCGGGCGGCTCCGGCGCCACTCTTCCCCCCGCGAACGGGAGGGGCGGACCGGGGTACCTATGCACCTAAGGCGGTCCTCGCATAACCCCGAGTTCCGAAGCCGGCTCGCTACGTCCACCCACCCGGAGGGGGGAGAGACTCACGTCGGCCGACGACGAAAGGTACGAGGCTTCTGCGGTCCATACCTTGAAGGTACCCGCCGGGGGGGAGGTTCGGCCTCTCGAGTCCGACTCGACAACCGGCACGGACGGCGGGCGCCGACCGCGGCCAGGTCACCGTTATTGATCCTTCCGCAGGTTCCCCTACGAAAACCTTGTTACGACTTTTACTCCCTCTAGATGTCCGGGTTCGATCGACTTCCCATCGCCCGGAGGCGACCCCCGTTCGAGGGCCGCCCCGGGGACGGTCCGAGGACCTCACCGAGGCATCCGATCGGTAGTAGCGACGGGCGGTGTGTACAAAGGGCAGGGACTTAATCGACGCGGGCTGGTGACCCGCGCCTACTTGGAATTCCTCGTTCGAGGGGAATAGTTGCAATCCCCTGTCCCCAGCGGGGAATGGCGTTCATAGGATTGCCCGCACCTCTCGGCGTAGGGTAACTTACATGTTGAACCAGCCATTGTAGCTCACGTGCGACCCCGGACTTCTAAGGGCATCACAGACCTGTTATTGCTCCATTTCTCAAGTGGCTTCTGTGCCACAAATCGCTCTAAGAAGTTTAGCCACCGACCGCTGATTCCCACCGGGCGAACCCCAACCTTCAGGCCCGCGGTAAGCGGGAGGGCACCGGGGAGGGGAGAGGGAAGGCGAAGGCGAAGGACGGACAACCCACACCCGGAGAGCGGAACGAGGTGCGGACGGCATCGGGGAGGGAACCGAACGCGAAGGGGAGAGGCCGGAGCCACCCACTCGACGCAGAACTGAACCCCCGTCAACCGCATCACCTCCCCGAACCGATCCGGGGTAGAACCGGACCCCCGCCGAAACCCCCAACACCCCCACCCCGATGGGGACCCCCCGCGAACGGGGACCTTCGGGGATAGAGTCCGACCCAGGAGAGGGGCCGTGTAACTACTTAAAGGATGGGATCTCGTTCGTTACCGGAATTGACCAGACGAATCGCTCCACGAACTACCAACGGCCATGCACCACCACCCACAGAATCGAGAAAGAGCCGTCAATCTGTCAATCCTTACCGTGTCCGGGCCGGGTTAGGTTCCCCGCGTTGAGTCAAATTAAGCCGCAAGCTCCACTCCTGGTGGTGCCCTTCCGTCAATTCCTTTAAGTTTCAGCTTTGCAACCGTACTCCCCCCAGAGCCCAAAGACTCGTGGTTTCCCGGACGCTGCCCGGCGGGTCATAGTCGTTAACCCAACGCCGCCGGATCGCGGGTCGGCATAGTTTACGGTCGGAACTACGACGGTACCTGATCGTCTTCGATCCTCCGACTTTCGTTCTTGATTAATGAAAACATTCTTGGCAAATGCCTTCGCTTTTGTCCGTCCCGCACCGGTCTACGAATTTCACCTCTCTCGGTGCGGTACGAATGCCCCCGGCCGTCCCTCTTAATCATGACCTTTGGTCCGTCAAACCCACGAAATAGGACCAAGAGAGCGGTCGGATACCCCCCCGGCTCGGGGAACCGTGCGGCGGCCAGAAAACGGCCCCGCCCGGCCGCCTCGCCGAAGAGCTCCGACTCGCCCCCCATGGGAAGGCCTTATTCCATTATTCCTAGCTCAGTCCATTCAAGGCACGCTTCGGCCTGCTTTGAGCACTCTGTTTTGTTCAAAGTAAACGCACCGGACCCTTCCGCCCCCCACGTATTCAACCGCGGCGGACGACCCAGCTAAGGGCCTCTCCGCGGAGGAAGGGAGCAGAGGACACCGGATGAGTAGGGACAAGGTCCCGCGACCTCCACCCAGAGACCCGCGGGGGGTCCCCAACCCCCCCGGAGAGGGGCAGCTTCCCACCGCGAAGTCCGGACGGGCAGAGGCCCGGCAGCCGGGACCCGTCCCCGGATCCAACTACGAGCTTTTTAACTGCAGCAACGTTAACATACGCTATTGGAGCTGGAATTACCGCGGCTGCTGGCACCAGACTTGCCCTCCAATGGGTCCTCACCCACGGACGTAGATTGAGTTCATTTCGGTCCCGAAACCTTCAAACGGGGCCTCGCACCGATATTTTTCGTCACTACCTCCCCGTGTCGGGAATGGGTAATTTGCGCGCCTGCTGCCTTCCTTGGATGTGGTAGCCGTTTCTCAGGCTCCCTCTCCGGAATCGAACCCAGATTCCCCGTTACCCGTGGTCACCACACGTAGTCCCGTAGACTACCGTCGAAAGTTGATAGGGCAGACACTCGAATGAGACGTCGCCGCCCCGAAGGGCTCTGCGATCGGCCAAAGGTTATCTAGAGTCACCAAAGCGGACCCGACCGGAGTCGGGAGGGGGTTTTTTGGTTCTGATAAATGCACGTATCCGTGGGGGGCGCCGAGGGGGGAAGGTGAACCAGTCACCGACCACCTCGAAACGGCACCCCCACTTCCAACGCTTCGTTTGCATGTATTAGCTCTGGAATTACCACAGTTATACCAAGTAACGTGTGGAGCGATCAAAGGAACCATAACTGATTTAATGAGCCATTCGCAGTTTCACTGTACCAACGCCCGTGTGTACTTAGACTTGCATGGCTTAATCTTTGAGACAAGCATATGATACTGGCAGGATCAACCAGGCCGATCCCTCTGGTACTCAAACCCGGCTTGGGGAAAGAGAGAGAGTCGGTGGTGCGTGGAACTCGACCCCCCGAAGGAGGAAGAGACGCGCACCGCGGAAAGGCTTTTCGAACGAGACCCCCCGGAGGTGGGTCTGCAATCGGGGGTTTGACTACTTGGAAAATGTACGATTCAAGGCCCGGACGGTGCAGGCTAGGGGCCGGTTCCTTCCCTCAATAGGATCCCGACCCTAAGGCACCACCGACTCGGACCTTTTAACGGACCCAAACTGCGGTGGAAATTAGACCGACGGATCGGCTAAGTCTCCCTCGGAACGATTCTGGGACAAGCGGACCCCCTGTTACGGGGGGTCCACGAGCCATGGAGGCTGGAGCACGTGGCGGGGAGGATCGTTCTAAAAGCCGGTATTATTTCGGATTAGAAGCCTGCCCCTGGTGCTCCGGGTATGCCGCATTTCGAACGGGCGTAAAGGACGTCCGTTTAAGGGAAGAGAATGGAAGAGAATTTCCTGGCCCCCTCAAAGCGCGAGGAGGTCGGCATAGGTTTTACGGTACGCCCCCCCCGGAGCCGTCTGATGTTCAGAAGACGAAGGGTTTTGCCCCCAATCTCGTAAGGTCGAGGGCTCACCACCGAACTTCCAGCCGCGGTCCTTGGTAGGACCGATACGCGGACAAGCCGCAAAATCCTGGCCCCCTCGCAGTGCGAGGAGGTCGGCAAAGGTTTTACGATTCGCCCCCCCGGAGCCTACGGTTAGTTTTCTCGATTTAAGAAGACGAAGGGGGTCGGGCCCGGGAACCGTAAACCGAGCGCCTCTTCCCCTGCGAACTTCCAGCCGCGGTCCGTTTAAAAAGACCGATCCGTGACACCTCTAATGCGCTCTTTGCCTCCGGCCGTTTCCAGCGCGGGGGCCCGGTGGTGCGCTCCCAAGTCCCCGCGGAGGGGAAAATCTGGGAGATCCCACATTAGACCAAGCGGAACGCCGGTCTTCGCCTCGGGGGTTTGTATGCCCCTTTCGACTCGCGCACGGGCAAGAGTTAGGTTAGGAACGGGGACAACTGCCGGCGGGCGGCCCGTCGCACCCACCCCGCAAGTGGGCAGGTGGTCGGTGGCCTGTGGACCCGCCGCTCGGATTCGTTTATAGTAGGAACCATAACGGGGTACAACCCTCATACGCTCGACCCCCTCACGCCCAGAGAAGTGTTCACCTCCCTGGGCATATATCGAACGAATCATCGGGATTGAAGGGGAGGCCACCCAAACCATCCCCTTAGCCCAGAGGGGTGCCAGTCCTCGGGCTTCGGTATTCGCATCACCGGGGTCTATGGAGGTCTCGACTTAGGTTTTGAAAACCTCCAGAGGGGGGGCCGGATTAACCACCACCCTAGCCCAGAGGGGTGCCAGTCCTCGGGCTTCGGTATTCGCATCACCGGGGTCTATGGAGGTCTCGACTTAGGTTTTGAAAACCTCCAGAGGTGGGGCCGGATTAACCACCACCCTAGCCCAGAGGGGTGCCAGTCCTCGGGCATGTCACTTCGCATCACCGGGGTTCTATGGAGGTCTCGACTTAGGTTTTAAAAACCTCCAGAGGGTGGGGGCATATCTTATCCCCACCCTAGCCCAGAGGGGTGCCAGTCCTCGGGCATGTCATTTCGCATCACCGGGGTCTACGGAGGTCTCGACTTAGGTTTTGAAAACCTCCAGAGGGTGGGGGCATATCTTATCCCCACCCTAGCCCAGAGGGGTGCCAGTCCTCGGGCTTCGGTATTCGCATCACCGGGGTCTACGGAGGTCTCGACTTAGGTTTTGAAAACCTCCAGAGGGTGGGGCCTGACTTACCACCAACCCTTAGCCCAGAGGTGTGCCACTCCTCGGGCATGGAATTCGCATCAACGGGGTCTACGGATGTCTCGACTTAGGTTTTGAACACATCCAGGGAAGCAGAGCGGACATTCCCATTATTTCAAGCCCATCGGGAAGCCACTCCTTTGGGCATAGCGTTTCGCATCGCTGTTACCCAAACTTACGTCTGATTTAATGCCTCCCTAATATCCCGACGGCACCAGGCTGAGAAACCATATGCCCACAGGATTTGAGGCGTTGGAACCTCGTTCGCATAGCCGACAACGATGAACCTCCCTCGGACTCGCTACGAGGCTTGAGGAGGGTCCTGATTTTCTTAAAATCTCAGGTGAGGGACTTAGAAAATTTTCACTTTAAAACCACAGACCTCCAGAGGAGAGACCGGGCTTATCACAACCTTAGCCCAGAGGGCGTCACTCCTCGGGCATGTCACTTCGCATCACCGGGGGTCCATGGATGTCTCGACTTAGGTTTTGAACACATCCAGAAGGGGGGGCCGGATTAACCACCACCCTTAGCCCAGAGGGGTGCCAGTCCTCGGGCTTTAAATTCGCTTCGCCGGGGTCTATGGAAGTCATTTTTTAGACCTCCAGAGGGGAGGCAACCCAAACCATCCCCTTAGCCCAGAGGTGTGCCACTCCTCGGGCTTGTGTATTCGCATCACCGGGGTCCATGGAAGTCATTTTAGACATCCAGAGGGGAGGCCACCCTAACCATCCCCTTAGCCCAGAGGGGTGCCAGTCCTCGGGCTTTAAATTCGCTTCGCCGGGGTCTATGGAAGTCATTTTTAGACCTCCAGAGGGGAGGCAACCCAAACCATCCCCTTAGCCCAGAGGTGTGCCAATCCTCGGGCTTGTGTATTCGCATCACCGGGGTCCATGGAAGTCATTTTAGACATCCAGAGGGGAGGCCACCCTAACCATCCCCTTAGCCCAGAGGGGTGCCAGTCCTCGGGCTTTAAATTCGCTTCGCCGGGGTCTATGGAAGTCATTTTTAGACCTCCAGAGGGGAGGCAACCCAAACCATCCCCTTAGCCCAGAGGTGTGCCACTCCTCGGGCTTGTGTATTCGCATCACCGGGGTCCATGGAAGTCATTTTAGACATCCAGAGAGTGGGGCCGGTCTTACCACCACCCTTAAGCCCAGAGGGCGTCACTCCTCGGGCATGAAATTCGGATTACCGGGGTCTATGGATGTCTCAACTTAGGTTTTGAACACATCCAGAGGGGAGGCCACCCAAACCATCCCCTTAGCCCGGAGGTGTGCACCTCCTCGGGCTTCAAATTCGAATCACCGGGGTCCATGGAAGTCATTTTAGACATCCAGAGAGTGGGGCCGGTCTTACCACCACTCTTAGCCCAGAGGGCGCCACTCCTCGGGCATGAAATTCGCATCACCGGGGTCCATGGAAGTCAGTTTAGACCTCCAGAGAGTGGGGCCGGTCTTACCACCACTCTTAAGCCCAGAGGGCGTCACTCCTCGGGCATGAAATTCGGATTACCGGGGTCTATGGATGTCTCAACTTAGGTTTTGAACACATCCAGAGGGGAGGCCACCCAAACCATCCCCTTAGCCCGGAGGTGTGCACCTCCTCGGGCTTGAAATTCGAATCACCGGGGTCCATGGAAGTCAGTTTAGACCTCCAGAGAGTGGGGCCGGTCTTACCACCACCCTTAAGCCCAGAGGGCGTCACTCCTCGGGCATGGAATTCGCATCAACGGGGTCTACGGATGTCTCGACTTAGGTTTTGAACACATCCAGGGAAGCAGAGCGGACATTCCCATTATTTCAAGCCCATCGGGAAGCCACTCCTTTGGGCATAGCGTTTCGCATCGCTGTTACCCAAACTTACGTCTGATTTAATGCCTCCCTAATATCCCGACGGCACCAGGCTGAGAAACCATATGCCCACAGGATTAGAGGCGTCTGAACCCCTTTCGCATAGCCGACAACGATGAACCTCCCTCGGACTCGCTACGAGGCTTGAGGAGGGTCCTGATTCTCTTAAAATCTCAGGTGAGGGACTTAGAAAATATTCACTTTAAAACCACAGACCTCCAGAGGAGAGACCGGGCTTATCACAACCTTAGCCCAGAAGGCACCACTCTTCGGGCATGTCACTTCGCATCACCGGGGTCCATGGAAGTCTCGACTTAGGTTTTGAACGCATCCAGAGGGTGGGAGCCGGACTTACCACCACCCTTAGCCCAGAGGGCGTCACTCCTCGGGCATAAAATTCGGATAACCGGGGTCCATGGAAGTCAATTTTGACCTCCAGAGAGGGGGGGGGCCTGGCTTACCACCACCCTAAGCCCAGAGGGCGTCACTCCTCGGGCATGAAATACGCTACACCGGGGTCCATGGAAGTCAGTTTAGACCTCCAGAGAGGGGGGGGCCGGGCTTACCACCACCCTTAGCCCAGAGGGCACCACTCCTCGGGCTTGAAATTCGCATCACCGGGGTCCATGGAAGTCTCGACTTAGGTTTGGAAACCTCCAGAGGGGGGGCTGCACTTACCACCACCCTAAGCCCAGAGGGCGTCACTCCTCGGGCATGAAATACGCTATACCGGGGTCCATGAAGTCCTTTTAGACCTCCAGAGAGGGGGGGGGGCCGGGCTTACCAACCACCCCTTAGCCCAGAGGGCACCACTCCTCGGGCTTGAAATTCGCATCACCGGGGTCCATGGAAGTCTCGACTTAGGTTTTGGAAACCTCCAGAGGGGGGGCTGCACTTACCACCACCCTTAGCCCAGAGGTTCATCACTCCTCGGGCATGAAATTCGGATAACCGGGGGTCCATGGAAGTCAGTTTAGACCTCCAGAGAGTGGGGGCCGGGCTTACCACCACCCTAAGCCCAGAGGGCGTCACTCCTCGGGCATGAAATTCAGATAACCGGGGTCCATGGAAGTCAGTTTAGACCTCCAGAGAGTGGGGCCGGGCTTACCACCACCCTAAGCCCAGAGGGCGTCACTCCTCGGGCATGAAATTCGGATAACCGGGGTCCATGGAAGTCTCGACTTAGGTTTTGGAGACCTCCAGAGGGGGGGCCGGGCATACCACCACCCTTAGCCCAGAGGCGTCACTCCTCGGGCATGAAATACGCTATACCGGGGTCCATGGAAGTCAGTTTTGACCTCCAGAGAGGGGGGGCCTGGCTTACCACCACCCTAGCCGAGAGGGCGTCACTCCTCGGGCATGAAATTCGCTTCACCGGGGTCCATGGAAGTCATTTAGACCTCCAGAGAGGGGGGGCTGCACTTACCACCACCTAGCCGAGAGGGCGTCACTCCTCGGGCATGAAATTCGGATCACCGGGGTCCATGGAAGTCAGTTTAGACCTCCAGAGAGTGGGGCCGGGCTTACCACCACCCTAAGCCCAGAGGGCGTCACTCCTCGGGCATGAAATTCGGATAACCGGGGTCCATGGAAGTCTCGACTTAGGTTTTGGAGACCTCCAGAGGGGGGGGCCGGGCATACCACCACCCTTAGCCCAGAGGGCGTCACTCCTCGGGCATGAAATACGCTTAACCGGGGTCCATGGAAGTCAATCTAGACCTCCAGAGAGGGGGGGCCGGGCTTACCACCACCCTTAGCCCAGAGGGCATCACTCCTCGGGCATGAAATTCGCATCACCGGGGTCCATGGAAGTCAGTTTAGACCTCCAGAGGGGGGGCTGAGCATACCACCACCCTTAGCCCAGAGGTGTGCTCCTCATCGGCATGAAATACGCTTCACCGGGTCCATGGAAGTCATTCGAGACCTCCAGAGGGGGGGCCGGGCATACCACCACCCTTAGCCCAGAGGTGAGTCACTCCTCGGGCATCAAATTCGCATCACCGGGGTCCATGGAAGTCAGTTTAGACCTCCAGAGGGGGGGCTGAGCATACCACCACCCTTAGCCCAGAGGTGTGCTCCTCATCGGGCATGAAATACGCTTCACCGGGGTCCATGGAAGTCATTCGAGACCTCCAGAGGGGGGGCCGGGCATACCACCACCCTTAGCCCAGAGGTGAGTCACTCCTCGGGCATCAAATTCGCATCACCGGGGTCCATGGAAGTCAGTTTAGACCTCCAGAGGGGGGGCTGAGCATACCACCACCCTTAGCCCAGAGGTGTGCTCCTCATCGGGCATGAAATACGCTTCACCGGGGTCCATGGAAGTCATTCGAGACCTCCAGAGGGGGGGCCGGGCATACCACCACCCTTAGCCCAGAGGTGAGTCACTCCTCGGGCATCAAATTCGCATCACCGGGGTCCATGGAAGTCAGTTTAGACCTCCAGAGGGGGGGCTGAGCATACCACCACCCTTAGCCCAGAGGTGTGCTCCTCATCGGGCATGAAATACGCTTCACCGGGGTCCATGGAAGTCATTCGAGACCTCCAGAGGGGGGGCCGGGCATACCACCACCCTTAGCCCAGAGGTGAGTCACTCCTCGGGCATCAAATTCGCATCACCGGGGTCCATGGAAGTCAGTTTAGACCTCCAGAGGGGGGGCTGAGCATACCACCACCCTTAGCCCAGAGGTGTGCTCCTCATCGGGCATGAAATACGCTTCACCGGGGTCCATGGAAGTCATTCGAGACCTCCAGAGGGGGGGCTGGGCATACCACCACCCTTAGCCCAGAGGTGAGTCACTCCTCGGGCATCAAATTCGCATCACCGGGGTCCATGGAAGTCAGTTTAAACATCCAGAGGGGGGGGGCCGAGCATACCACCACCCTTAGCCCAGAGGTGTGCTCCTCATCGGGCATCAAATTCGCATCACCGGGGTCCATGGAAGTCATTCGAGACCTCCAGAGGGGGGGGCCGAGTATACCACCACCTTAGCCCAGAGGTGAGTCACTCCTCGGGCATCAAATTCGCATCACCCGGGGTCATGGAAGTCAGTTTAGACCTCCAGAGGGGGGGCCGAGCATACCACCACCCTTAGCCCAGAGGTGAGTCACTCCTCGGGCATCAAATTCGCATCACCGGGGTCCATGGAAGTCAGTTTAAACATCCAGAGGGGGGGGCCGAGCATACCACCACCCTTAGCCCAGAGGTGTGCTCCTCATCGGGCATCAAATTCGCATCACGGGGTCCATGGAAGTCAGTTTAGACCTCCAGAAAGGGGGGCCGAACCTACCACCAACCTTAGCCCAGAGGGCGTCACTCCTCGGGCTTCAAACTCCCATCGCCGGGGGTCCCATGGAAGTCTCGACTTAGGTTTTGAACCGTTCCGGGGTCACCTCCAGTGAGATAACGCGGAAATCTCACTATATTCATGCCCACAGGCGAACCAGAGCCTTGGGCTTGTCATAGTTACATACGGTGTACCCAAACTTCGTCTTTTCTAAAGGAACCCTAATGTCCTGACGGCACCGCACTGGAAACCCCCATGCCCTCTGAATTTTTACCTCTCCGAGGTGCTCCGTTTTGGGCTTGCTACCTAGGGCGAAGAGGGTCAGAAATTTTTCTAAGTCCTACTTTAAAACGTCCCACTGGAGAACACTAGGGTTAGCACTTTGCCAAAAAATCACGGCTGAATGCAATTTTCACGCCTCGCACCCTTGTTCGTTTAGATTTAACAAAAAAATCAACCGACCCCCTTTTTAACAACGCTTTGCCGAATTTAGCTCACTTTTCCCGGCCTGGAATATCTCACGCTTGCCCCCCACGGTACTTACCTCCGGGGAAGACACCCCCGTCGCTGCCAACGCCCATGCCCGGCCCAGGCTCACCCGACTCGGCCTCGCTCGCTCCATCGCCCGCTCCAAACCTCCGGGGAGAAGACCCCCATCGCCGCCAACGCCCATGCCCGGCCCAGGCTCACCCGACTCGGCCTCGCTCGCTACATCGCCCCGCTCCAAACCTCCGGGGCTGGACCTCCACCAACCCAGCGCACCTCTCGAACCTATCCGGCCCACACTTAAGCACTCCTCCTCGGACTAAACCATCCAGCCCGCGCCGCTGGAACGAGCGCCCACTGGAAGACCCGAGCCCCAAACCCGCGCGCTTTACGGTTCTCTATCTCCCCGGGCTCGGAGCACTTTTCTCGGCCATGGGACCTCCAGGGGGGGCCCTTCATGGCTCCGTCAATATTCCTTTAAGTCTCACTCCGCCCACTGGAAGACCCGAGCCCCAAACCCGCGCGCTTTACGGTTCTCTATCTCCCCGGGCTCGGGGCACTTTTCTCGGCCATGGGACCTCCAGGGGGGGCCCCTCATGGCTCCGTCATCATTCCTCTAAGTCTCATTCCGCCCACTGCGATACCGAGGCCTTTAACCGCGGCGTCACGGTTCTCTATCACCCCGGGCTCGGGGCACTTTTCTCGGCCATGGGACCTCCAGGGAGGCCCTTCCTGGCTCCGTCATCATTCCTCTAAGTCTCATTCGCCCACTGCGATACCCGAGGTCTTTAACCGCGGCGTTCACGGTTCTCTATCACCCCGGGCTCGGAGCACTTTTCTCGGCCATGGGACCTCCAGGGGAGGCCCCTCATGGCTCCGTCATCATTCCTCTAAGTCTCATTCCGCCCACTGCGATACCCGAGGTCTTTAACCGCGGCGTTCACGTTCTCTATCACCCCGGGCTCGGAGCACTTTTCTCGGCCATGGGACCTCCAGGGGAGGCCCCTCATGGCTCCGTCATCATTCCTCTAAGTCTCATTCCGCCCACTGCGATACCCGAGGTCTTTAAACCGCGGCGTTCACGGTTCTCTATCACCCCGGGCTCGGAGCACTTTTCTCGGCCATGGGACCTCCAGGGGAGGCCCCTCATGGCTCCGTCATCATTCCTCTAAGTCTCATTCCGCCCACTGCGATACCGAGGTCTTAGACCGCGGCGTTCACGGTTCTCTATCACCCCGGGCTCGGAGCACTTTTCTCGGCCATGGGACCTCCAGGGAGGCCCCTCATGGCTCCGTCAATATTCCTCTAAGTCTCATTCCGCCCACTGCGATACCCGGGCTCAGAGCATGTACTTCGGCCATGGGACCACAAGAGGGCGCCCTTCTTCAGAAACTGCTGACATCCAGGACCATTCAAGGGAGCGACCTGCCTCCCTATGCCCGCCACCGGCTCCCTCTAACCGGTGTACTGGCTCTCGGGGCCCGCGCCCCAGAGAACCAGAGTTTCGGAAATTGCACTAAGTCCAGACATCCAGGACCATTCAAGGGAGCGACCTGCCTCCCTATGCCCGCCACCGGCTCCTTCTAACCGGTGTACTGGCTCTCGGGGGCCCGCGCCCCAGAGAACCAGAGTTTCGGAAATTGCACTAAGTCCAGACATCCAGGACCATTCAAGGGAGCGACCTGCCTCCCTATGCCCGCCACCGGCTCCCTCTAACCGGTGTACTGGCTCTCGGGGCCCGCGCCCCAGAGAACCAGAGTTTCGGAAATTGCACTAAGTCCAGACATCCAGGACCATTCAAGGGAGCGACCTGCCTCCCTATGCCCGCCACCGGCTCCTTCTAACCGGTGTACGGACTCTCGGGGGCCCGCGCCCCAGAGAACCAGAGTTTCGGAAATTGCACTAAGTCCGATTTTCGCCCACTACGAGACCTAAAACCGTCATCCAGGATTTCACAGGGGAGTACCCACCTCCCCTATGCCCGCCACCGGCTCCCTCTAACCGGTGTACGGAGTCTCCGGGGCCCGCGCCCCAGAGAACCAGACCTGGACCGGGGGTTTGCTTTCGCCTTCCCCCCCCGACAAATGTTTGAGTGGACGGGATGACTTTCAATGGATCGCGGTATATGCACCCGCTCTGCCACTTATGACACCCGCACTCAGAATCAGGTCGTTTACGAGTCATTTCGCACCCCGGATCAAGGAACATGCGCTTAGGGACGGAAGGGCGGACCGAGGCGTTCGTTAGCCCCGGCCCTGGTTCCAGTCTCGTGCGGCTCTGGTCACCG
>NW_027101207.1:5000-7500 GCF_029633855.1 Hoplias malabaricus
GTCTTTGTCTAAACCCACACCCTGCTGGGTTCATCATCCATGCACTACTAATCGGGTCGTTCGTGAACACCTCAACTCCCCAGCCCTGAACTGGCAGATTGCACCAAACACGCTTTTCCTCCCGTCTCCAGTCACTCGGGACCGTCCCTCTGCCGTTTCCTCCTTGTCCGATGGGGGGAATCTCATCAGGATCCCCGCCCGCTATGCACCATAGCCGCTTGAACTCAGACTGTCCACTCGTGCTTGTCATTATCGCCCTCACTATACCGTCTTCGGAGTTCAGCAACCGGTATAGGCGTCTCGCTTGGATGGAAGGCACGAGGGCCTCTAACTTCTGGATACCCAAGCCACCATCTCGAGGCCTAGAATATAGCAAGCCATTACAGGTTGACTGAGGTAGGTGGAGCCACTCCTTCACAGCCTTCCTGATTGTGCCATCCATAGTGGCTAGTGCTGTGCCCCTAAAGTCGCAGTGATCAGCCAGATAGATCATCCTGGGAATTGCAAAGTTATTCAACATTCTGACTTTTTGGACTGGTTTGAGAAGAGCATTGTTGATCTTAGTCACCCACTCCCTCAGCTGGGTGTGGATATCTGGCTTGGTGATCCCCACCCAAGGATTCACCCTTGCCCCCAGATATTTCTCCATCTCATCAGGGCTGATGAGATGAATTGGTTCCTTTCCCAACCTCCACGCCTTACAGTTATTGACCGTGAAGGAGGTAACTCCCTTCCCAATCAGGAACCCGTGACATTTCTTGGGCTGAACCCTAAGCCCCGTCTTCTCGCAGAATGTGTCTAGGATAGCGATGTTGTCTCTCATGCCTTCCCAGGAGTCACTAATCAGGACAAGATCATCTGCAAACGCTAAGGTACTAACCCTAGTACCTCCTACCATATAGCCACTTCCAAGGTTGTCGAGGGCTTGGATCAGGGGATCCATAGCCAGGTTGAAGAGGATTGGAGACATAGAATCTCCCTGCTTCACTCCAACCTTCATCTCAATGGGGTCCGTCTTGTCCCCATTGACAATGATTCTGGTCACGCAGTCCACATAAGCTGATTGGATCAGCTTAATCACGTGATGGTCAACCTGTCTCTGCATCAGTGCACACAGGATGTGATCATGAGAGATGGAGTCGAAAGCCTTCGCGAAATCGACAAACACTACCGCAAGCTGGCCCCGCTCTTTTTTGCAGTGTCCGAGAAGGCCTTGCAGAACCTTTAGGTTCTCGGAACACCCAGGGGCGCGGATGAACCCCCTTTGTCTAGGATTCAATGGGCAAGCACGCGCCAGCCTCTCCGCCAGAATCTTAGAAAAGAGCCTTAAAATCACTGATCCAATGGTGATGGGTCTCCAGTTCCCCACGTCATTGAGCGCCTCCCGATCAGTAGATTTAGGAATTAGTGTTGTCCGACATTCCTTGAAAGCCCTGGGTACCACTCCGCTGACCAACCACGTGGTGTACAGCCGTGCCAGTTTTTCGCCTTTCGGATCCCAGTCACTTAGCATCTGCTTTGTGATCCTGTCTGGGCCCGGGGCGGTGTCGCGCTTGATCTTGCCTAGGGCAGCTTTTACAGATTTGGCCGTGATTGGCTCTGCAAAGCACTCGTTGTCCGTTTCTCCTGATGATGTAAATTGGCCTAGTCCAGCAAAGTTGACATTCCCTTCCCAACTGGTCCTGTACGCTTGCTCTATAATGGCCAGTGGGATTGGACATTCTGTTCCTTCCACTCCATCAAGGATTTCACTGGCTAGCCTCGCAGGATCCTTAAGGAACATCCTCTGATGTTTCCTATAAGTCTTCCGCTTGGCCGCCCTGTTTCCTCCCTGAGGGTTTCTGAAAACACGGCCTGCCCCTCGTTGCCTACTACCAGGAGTACTATGACTCAGAGCACTCGAGACACCAGCTCCCAGCCTCCCCCTCAAAGCCGAGGCCGTAGCCTCCACGAGCTCACCCAACTCGTGATCCTCCCTTGGCAAATCCCCACTGCCGCCGAGCTCGCTCAGAGAAAGATCCAGGGAGGCCGCCCTCTCTTTCAATTTCTCGGCGATCCCCTGAACCAGGGGTGGCGCTGGCATCTCCTGTCTCAGATCACCGCTATGATCCTCTGACGGATTTATGGGGGTCCTGACAAGCCGACGTCTTTTCTCCCTTACCTGCTCGCTAGTTTTACTGGGGAGATGCTTGGCGATCGCCATGTTAATGTACCTCTCGCCCGCATATCTCTCCTCGAGCTTCAGTAACTCTTCCACCTCCTTAGCACTCCATAGCGAGGTCGCACCCCCCTTCACCTTCTTGGAGCGTACCTCCGCGATCCTCTCCATATTCCGTTCACTTGGGTGGACGTGTCGTTTGTGTTGGCTAAGCCCGCTCTTAGTTGCAAAGGACGCTTCGCAACTACCACATCGATGGGCCAGTTGATCGGCCTGTACTCCTTCTGCCCTCCCCTTGCACTTAGGGTAGTGAGTGCTGATGGAGTGGCTGTTCTCACTGCC